>NC_041360.1:5782675-5860175 GCF_900634415.1 Cottoperca gobio | reverse complement strand
TGTGAGGTTTGTCCGGAGGAGGAATGGTAGGTTAGACTACGAGAGACGAGGGGGAAGAAAGAAAGAGAGGAGGTGTGATTGACAAGATATTTGAAGAAAATTAAGCGAAAACTCGTGTCCAAAAATAGGAGAGAGGAGGGAGGGAGAGATAGAGAAAGGGGAGTGAGAACAGATTGTTGATAGAGAATGCCAGCCATGTTCATGAGATATCTGATGGCTGATGCTCACTGTGACGTCAACAACCCCCCCCCCCCCCACACACACACACACACTCACTCAAACAGGTACATGTTTTATTGGCTGTTTTCACTTTGTCTCTTTTATGTTTCCTACAACATCTGACCAGGACCACCAGATGGAAATCAGCTTCCTTGGCTGACTATGGCCCAGTTACATTCTATAAATTAACGGTTATTTATAATAATACAATAATTAACCCACAACCACGCAAAGTGTGGGCCTGACTATGTGGCAGCTCAATAGGCGTATTAAATATCCGTCCACTGGCCTTTGTAGATTTGAACTTGATTGCTTTTCAGTTCTTATAATTGATTTCATGTCCTTCCCATGTGGAAAATCTCTGGACAATCTAAATTGATCCTACAGCGTAACTCATAATTTGAACACATCTTTGGCCCGCTCAATTTATCGCTCTAGCTCTACGATGTACCTGGCGAGCTAGCAACGGACAGACTGTATAGCCTCTCGGCTTTCACACGTGCACTGCAATCCTGAGATTTTGCAGACATTACCTAGAGGAGCTGTGTGTGTGAGAACGCAAAGGTCCAAATCAGTTGAATAGGTGATCAAGCAGACTTTACCCTGCCAGAGAATTTACGGCGAACGAGCGGGAGGCTGGCGCGAAGCCGGAATACAACAAACATTAGAGGGTGAAGAAGACGGGGGATTCACACCAAAGGAAATGTTAAACTGGAGCAACATCACACAAATTCAAGGAATGGCAAGAAACTTGTTTACGACCAAATTAGAAGCCGGCTCGTGACCGCGGTGTAATGAGCGTCATGACCTGCTTCCTGCACGCTCTACCCAGACGCCACCCCTCGCCTAAACCAAACAAAGTAACTCCAGTAGTGAGAACGCTTCTGACACGGATGATCTCTTGTGTGAAACTCTGGACATTGAGTTCATATAAGAAAACAGCTGTGTACAGCTAAAGTTGACACATTGACTTTGTATGCACTGGCGCTGAACACACAGACAGCCGTATGTTCTGTGGCGCAGTTTTTCATAGTTTATCCATTTGATTTGATTATTATAGGTAAACGGTGTGTGTGACTGAGAGAAAACACAGGGGTGAGATGTTCGACCTTACTTTTCATAGGATGGAATGAAACAAATTAAAACACTGTACACACTCTGTGAATGTGAAAGAGAAGATATATTTTCTGTTCAATAAAGTTAATCAGTCCGTTAAATGACATTGTTGAATGTTTAGTAGTAATTGGCCCATGAAGGCGTCTGTTTATTTCTGAAAAAACATGGTTTTATCATTTGTAACCAAATAACGTGCCATACCTTTTGACAAAATGCATTACTCATTCGTTACTGCAGATGGCCCTAAATTACTCAAGCTTGTAGTAAAATGATTTAAAGTCAATATTTCATGGCAGATAATTAATGCTGTGAGACTAAACTGATGTAGATGGAAACTGCCATGTAGTGCGTTTACACACAGTCAAGTAATTTGGTTACTGTTTGCTTCCTGCAGCAATTACATCTGTTAAACATGATGTGAAGGAGAAACCTGGTGATGGAATTAAAAGACCAAACTTGGCACAGCTACAAGTCTGCTGGGAAAACATGATTTACATGTTTACAATTCAGACCAAGTTTACAACTGTTTATTACCATGCTAACGATGTTACGGCGCTAGGGATGGACGTGTTGGTCCGTCTGTTGGGGGGGGGGGGGGGGGTACAGACACTCCACCCTGGTCTCTTAAAAACTGCATTTCCATACAACAAAACTGTAACGTCGAGGGAAACATATTTTCTCCCTGGTTCCGTTTGTTTTCGACGGGTTAGTCCCTGTATGGAGGAGGTCTCGCTGGATCAAACAAGTACAGGGCTTTCACCCCATTGACTTATTACATTGACTTATGTGACATAACTAATTTACATCACATATATACAAATACATATACGTATATACATATATTATACATACATTTTGCATTCTTGTGCATGTACATGAAGTCAGTGCTTGACATATGTGATCACTGAAAACCAAACCTTGCTAGTGGTTGGCCTTTATAGTGTTTTATACGCACAGATGGATGTAGTTATGTTTTCCTAGATAAGAGTGAGTAATTTAATAAGGCAAAGGTTAAAATATAATTACTATCCCTGTTTCCCTGACAACTGTGACTGTGTGTGTGTGGGTGTGTTTTTGTGCATGTGTTGAAGTTTGTGTAAAAGATGAGGGCATAAAAAAGGAGCATTTCTACTGTGCTTGTCTGAACAGGCCTTTACTACCACACAAGCTCACACATACATACACACACACACACACACACACACACACATACACATATGCACACACACTTTCTGACCCTGTGCCTTCCAATATGCCTGTTTAGACAGTGTCTTTGGCTTGGACTGTGGGTTTTAAGTGTGTCTGTGGCCCTCTGCCCAGGGCTTTAAACTGGAACACACTCTTTCTGGACACAACACACACACACATGCATGTATTTACACAGAAACAGAAAACAGTCTCAGTTTCTTCTCTCTGCCCTCTTCTCATTCATATCCACGTACAGATACACACAGTACACACTTGCTCTCTAATTCCATATCAGGCATTGTGTAGCTGCTGATGGAGTGGACAGAGCATCAGTAGCAGAGAGGACGCTGGAACAGAAAGATTTACACCGCGCTGTAACACATTTACATCAAATTAAATCCCTTTGAGTGGGATTGGCGCCACGTACAGGATGACAGATGAAGTGGAGTGTGAAAGAGAGCATGTTCGGGCTATCGTGGTGTCTCAGCAGGCCAAACGGCACACTATGGATTTGGGTGTTAATGTAGCTCTTGGGTTTTGTCACTGTCCTAGCTATTTTTTCAAAGACAGTACTGACCACAATGTCAAAGGGCAAATGATTAACATCCTTTTCATGTCTGTCTGACACAACAAAGTTTGTCAAGTAGTGTTTCCATGAAAGCCCAATCATTATACTGAGCTGTGAAATACTCAAAATACTCTATTTTCCTTTAAATAAGGCGCAAAAACAATTTCTTTAATTTTGGTTACCACATGTCGGACACAAAGCGCAGCTGCTATCTTAAGGCCCTGTCACACATATCCATATGACAGAAACTTATGTCGGTGCATACGAAATATCGGCAATAGGTTGATATAAATTAAGGGTATGTTGTGATCGTTTGAAGGACGCAGACGTTACGCCAAACACGGCAGACATACACAGCTCCGTACGGCAGAAATGTATGCTGGCGTATATGATAATATATTATAGTCCAAATACGTCCAACTTTGCCAACGGTGTTGTAGCTGACGTATACATAACGAATACATAGCGAATTATTATACGTATGTGAAACATTGATAGCTTATCACTTACTTATTTAAAACGTATCAGAGCGTCTGGCCAACGGAGCTGGAAAAGTGCCATCTGGTTCACGTCATGCTGATGCTGGAGAACGGCTAACATGCTGAACGCTAGCTGTACTGTAGAAACACGTTTAATAAGTTACTCCGTCGTCAGGCATAATCTTAACATAGGGTAGGAATAGGGTATCCACTCGTTATCAATAAATAGGCTGTAGGGTTCACCGTCAGCCGACGTAGCCTATATCTAACGTACCTCTAACGTAGTCACGTAGGTATTCCGTAGTCACGTATGTCTAATGTAACGTCACGTCTGCATATCTTATGAAGCACACGTTGGGTACGTCCGGTAATTTTGAACATGCTCAAAACATCAGCGTTCAACAACGCACCCCAGCGTAACACCGCCTGCTCTTAACAAATACTACTTATACCTTACCTTATATCTACGTACACCAGCGTGTTGCCGATATTTTGTATACGCCATATTTTTGTATACGTTATGCATTCGTTGGGCATTCGTCTGATACATTTTGTATAAGTAAGTGATGCTCTATCAATAGGTTAGACATGCGTATCTGTATATGTTCACTTTTCCGATATGATGAATAGTTGGACGTATTAATAAGTTTATGTCATACGGATATGTGTGACAGGGCCTTTAGGGTTTAGAGATTTGCCCTTTAAGTCTTATATCTCAAGACACGTCTTAAATATCTCATCTGGATATTTAAATAGTTCATGAAGGTTTCTACACTGTGCCAGGTGCGCTTTTAATAAGCATCACTTTGGAGAGGTGTGCGTTTTCCCCATATGCCTGTTGCTGTTTCTGAGCAGAAGGAAAAACAAGTGAACATAATGGACTGAGAACATGAAGGATGTTTCTGCCTCCAACAATCTGCACGTATCAGTGCTTTTTATTTTTTGTATCTTTTTATTTGTTATCCTTTATTTATTACCTTGTTTGCCCGACGACATCCTGCTCCCCAAGCTTTTGCCTTCACTGCCCCAACAAAAATATTTAGACTCTTGTGTTAAGTAAAAATGTCCAAATGGATTTTTACTGTTGAACTTACAATCTGGGAGTTTTAGAAAAGGCAGAACATTATTTTTCATTAGATCCTGACCGATCCTTTAAGCGTGTCCGGGGATTTATATATTGAATGATATATATCGCTGCTGTGCCATCCCTGTGTAAAATAATGACTGTAGATGAAACACACGTATCCATCCTGCTGCTGTGTGATGCTGTTTAATCACTCATCAAACATCGGCATTGACGTCCTGATTGTTTAAGTTACATTATTACATTTTTTAAAAAGTGATATATATTATTATTCAATTTTTTAAACTCTGAAACATTGGTATCAGCCTCAACAATCCCATATTGGTCGATCTCTAACAAACAGCTGAGATTTGTGACAAATATAAAATCGAAGGTTTTTTTAGTTTGTGCCATTTCAGAAATGATGTTTGTGATTGTGAAACAGATCATGTTGTTAATCCTTGCCCTGGTTCCTAACCCTGCACTTGACTAAATTAAATTGTGGATGAAATAAATCTGTTTACAGAACCTGAGTCTAAATAATACTGGCATTTGTGATAATAAGATGTGAGTGTAGTCAGGGGAGAGAGTGGACAGCTCTCAGTAAACGGTAAAGATCAGCGTTGGTGATGATTGTGATGTAACTCTTGAAATAAATAGTATAGTTTGTTCTCTGTAATTACAGGTGTCATCTTGTGCTAACTCCAGCCTCTACATTAGATGACATACTCACACATACATGGATGGCTGGATGTGTGTTTGGTAAATATATGTTGGGTGCAGTTAGTGTAGGCAGATAAATGGGTGGTGGGCAAACTGATGTGCTGTGCAGAGGGATGATTGGCTATAGATTGGAGACAAAGATGCCGAAGGGCTCTGATTGGCTATTGAATGGAGGGACAGAAGTAAGGAAGGAGAGAAAGAGGCAGATGCAGAGGACGTGGTGATGACGATGGCACCGATGATTGCCCATTCACTGTCCAAGCAAGGATGTAGAGCAGGCGAACAGATGCGTCTGTCATCTGACTTGAATAACACCGATTCATTCATTCATCCAGGCTGTTATCAGCTGAAGAGAAGCTGCAGTAGGTTATCATATCATAAACTGAAAACTGTCGTAGAAGCTTGTTTTTGTTGATGTGCAAGAAAACGTACCAGTGATGCTTTCACATGCTAGCGCTAAAACGACCAAACACGTTTTAGCATAATAACAAAACTACAAATTTATAGCATAAAAAGTACATGCACAGAATTTACTAAAGTGTAAACTATTTTTACATGAAAACAAATCAGTGCAAGCAACTCTATAGGACAAATGTAGAAACACACTTGTCACATGTTCTTACACACACACACACACACACACACACACACACACACACACACACACACACACCTTGGTGACAGAGTTAAAAACGGTTTAACACAACGGAGGCCAGTGAAGCTCATGTCAGTGTCATGGAGGTGAGAAAGGGAGGAGCAGGGGGGGGGGGAGGATGTAGAGTTATGAAAGGAAACGAAGTGGGTGATTGAAAGAGATGAGAGAAGTGGGAGGGAGGGGAAAACACACAGAGGCGAGGAGCAGAGGAGGCTGACCAAAGCACAGTGAGATAGGCAAGAATGTGATTGACATAAATACTGAGATGACGGAGAGAAAGAAGGAGGGAGAAAACAGAAACATGACACCAGGGGAGGACAAATGGAGAAGAACAAAACAAACATGGTCATGGGGACAGATGAAGGACAGACGTATAATAAATAAAAATATAGAGAGATGAGTGTAGATAGAGGTGAGATAGAAAGAAGAGATTAGAGATGGAGATGATGGAGGGAAGGCTAATGGCTGAAAAAAGACAAAGATGAAAGTGGAGAGCTGCTGTGCTTGGCTGCAGAGAGTGAGAGACAGGAAGGAGCAAACTCCCCATAATTAAGGAAATGACAGGTCTGGTTAAACCAGTGACTCAGTTCACATCGGGACTCTCTGCTGTTATTTACGGTGCACAGCAACTGTGTACACAAGAAGTAACTAAGGTCGCTTTCACACCTGTACCTAAAGACCTAGAGGACGAATCCCACTGTGTTTGGTGAGTCCCTGGTTTTAGCTGTAGTAGCACCATGAGGTTGACATGTGTGCTTCAGAGTGAAACACGGCACAACATAAGCACCATTTACAATAAAAAGTGTGGCTTGTAGATTTGCATCACTCACGAGCCAAAACAACATTGGTAATCTATTGAGTGGCTGGTCAAATTTGAACATTCACAAGCTGTTGGCCGGTGGACAAACAAGTTAACGTTGCACCCTGGAGTGAAATATATCAACAACTAATGAATTGATTGCCGTTACATTTGCTTCAGATATTCAAGAGGATGGATCCAACTGACTTTGGTGACCCTCTGACTTCCTCAGGCGCCACTATTAGTTCACAGTTTTCACTTATCATGTGAAATATGTCAACATCTACTGAATAGATCAACACACAACTTTGCACAGGCGTAGTTGGTTACCAGATGATGAATCCTACTGACTTTGGTGATCCCCTGACCTTTCATCTAGCACAGGGGTCGGGAACCTTTTTGGCTGGGAGAGCCATAAAAGCCAAATATTTGTTTATGTATTTCCTTGAGAGCCATATATTTAATCAATTTGAACGCAACTTTATGCCTGCATTTTTTTTAAGAATAACACGTCTCCGAGTACTAATAGCGGTATCAGTGTTGCATTGAACAGGTGCTCTTTTATTAAATAAACTAAACGCTTACGTTATTTATCTCATATTTCAGTGTTTACTGCACGGGTGTCAAACTCAAACTGTTTGGCCCTCGACGTAGTCCCAGTTTTTAATGTTGGCCCTCTCTGTGAATGAGTTTGACCCCCCCCGGTCTACTGCTTGCTTTGCGCAGTTTCTCCTCAGCTGTTTCGCGAAGGGCTACACACACACACACACACACACGTGTGTAAGTGTGTGCGCTGTGCAGTCAGAGACAGAGCGGAGGAAAGGAGAGGGGAGAACTAAAAACAAATCCGCTGCTAAATGTTTTACTTTAAAATGACACCGTATAATTGTTTATTACTTGTTAATCATGTTAAAAAATGTCAGCTCAAAATTGTCTGCGAGCCATATCGCGTCATCAAAAGAGCCATATATGGCTCGCGAGCCATAGGTTCCCGACCCCTGATCTAGCACCATGATCACGTCAATGTTACACTTTGTCCAATGCCAGTTAGTTTACTTTTGAAAGAGGGTGAGAAAATAGGAAAGATATGAGTCAATATCAAAGCTTGCATCCAATGAATTTTGACAAATGAATCGAGCCTTTTTAAATCTTTGAGTTATTAAGTCGTAACTTCCTGTAAAATAACATTTTATGTATCATTGTGAAATCACTCCTTTGCCTCTAGAGAAGTCTTTGTTGACATCATTAGCTTGTTGAACTTTCTTAGTGGATGTGAGGTTAGCCTCGCACCTTGGTCAGACCGGGGGACTCTGTCCAATCTCCAGTCTCACACACTCTGTTGCTATCTCCTCCTGATTGCTTGGCATGCTGTACATTGCAGGGGTGTGTGGGAACACAAACAGATCGTACCTTCATGTATGTTGATTTCAGTCTGAGAGCTGTGCAATCTAATTATAATGCCGGGATAAAATGACAGTAAGGGAATACAAAGTGATGACGTATTGTTCCAGTGATGACGTTAGTCAGGTGTACAACACTGTGTTTAGTATATTTTATATTTCATTTTGCTGACTTCAATATTTCTGAGACCACAGTAATGGAAATATCACATTTATAGAAGTGTGTGTAGGTTGAAACTGTATATACTAGTAAAATATGCTTTTGTCCGTTGGTCTATTGTTTGCATGTTTGAGTTTCATATGTTGAGCTTAATGACTCAGGAATTGTATTTATGTAACACAGAAGGGGGACAGGATGTTTCACCTTTTAACATCAAATGGTTAAAGTATGTTTGGAATCTCTAGAATTATAATTGAATTTTGCTCCACACAATATATTTATAAGAATAGGTGGTTGAAGGTTTCTAAAGGGAGGCAATTATAATATTTCTAAACTGCCAATGATTGCTATTACAATTGTATTTTAGTATCTTGAAAATTATGTCATTTGTCACCACATTAGGGCATTATTTAAAACAATTGTAATAGTAGCATCAACAGTAAATGAAATAAATGAAAGGATTGAAAGTTATCTCAGTTTGGTTTCGGAGATGAAAATGGTAATATATTTAAATGCAAAGTGATTAATGCAGCATCGGGATAAAAAGGCCCCTTAAGGCAATTCTTTTTGAAATGTACAATTAGATAACATACAGCAGATAGTATGGTTATACCCTTTATACATTTTGGATTTGAAATAATAAGACAAATCCATTTTAAAATGTTGCATCATACTTTACTTTGTAAGGCGATTGGAAGATAATCTGTAACGCAGAGCTAAAGCAGTTATGCGTTTATTATAATGGCCCCTCATCAGGTTTTGTATTAAAATATAATAATCAATGTCCAATAATACTAAACTTGACTTTAACATTAGTGCTGTGTGTCTTATTGTAAATGTCATACTGCTAATGGGTACATTTCACATAAATACAGAATGTAACATACAAACCAATCACTTAACACCAACCACAAACCAAAAATATGAACATATGTACATGTATCTAGCTGCTGACAGATGCCTGTATTTATGTTGACAGGTTGCTATTTAGTACAGTACTGCACAAAGTGTGCGGCTATAGCTGTATCAGCATATGAAGCCATCAAGCATTAAGAATAGGCATACAAAGGTCAGAGCCTCAGTGTCCTGGCAATATTACTGTGAGCGAGAATGAGCATGTAGGAGGTTAGTGCTAGGAAAATAAATGACTAACAGCATTTGGGGGGGGGGGGGTCAACTGACAAGATTCTGAATCTATTCAGATCTCTGCAGCTGGTTTACTCACAGCTAATGCACAGCACGGCACTACTCCACTCCCTCTTTGTTGCTTTACTTGTTTTAGTTGTCAGGACTATTATGATCATGTGACCTAATCAGGTTCGGGTTTAAGACTCCTGATTTATCTGCCTCTTTGCCTACAAAAAGATCAGTGCAGACCAACAGTCTTTACCAGGATATCTGATCAGGTCTCTCTTGAGCCAGATCGCTGTAGCAGTCTCCCCTTTTTGGTCTTCTTCTAACAACAAACAAAAAGAGCTCTACCTCTACCAATCTGGCTGATGATTTTTAGAGCATATTTTGCCTGCACTGCAATTTGATGCTATTAAAACGGTATTTGAACTCAGGCCTATCTATAAACCGCCGTAGCGTTGTGGTGTATGTCTGCCTCTGTTCTGACCCAGCGTTTGCAATGACGGGTTTGAAATGATGCTTTTTGTAATGCTTTTCACCGGCTGAATAAATGGACCAGTGGGAGCTGGAAAGGCTCTCATGCGTCTCTCTCCTTCTAATCTCATTTCTGTTCTTCTGTCATCTCCTGTAATCGCTTTCTATAATTGTTGTTACCTCTTCTCCTTTTCCATCCTCCACTCATGTTAACCCTCCCCCTCCAGGTCATTGTTCGGCAGTCTCTTCTGCGCTCTAACAGTTCTAAAAAATATATATGTATATCGCACCTACACTGTAAAGTAGCATACAGTATTTATCATTCTGCAGTGTACTTGAACAAATAATCTACACAGTGGCACACTGTTTAAAATGCATCGTTCAAACTCTCTGTGGTGCTTGTGTTGGTTTACAATGATTATAGGAATGTCATCTTCAGACGTGATGTGGTTACAGCACCTGGTCAGGCCTGTAAGAATACTAACCTGCTGCTTCTCCCCTCTTGTGTTTCCTCCAGGCGGATGCTAAGATGGTATGTGATGTCGTCAGTCGTATGGAGGACACAGAGCCTTACTCCGCCGAGCTGCTCTCCGCCATGATACGTCTGTGGTCCGACTCAGGCATCCAGGAGTGTTTCAGCCGCGCCCGCGAGTACCAGCTCAACGATTCAGCGCAGTAGTACGTACACGTGTGTGTGTGTGTGTGTGTGTGTGTGTGTGTGTGTGTGTGTGTGTGTGTGTGTGTGTGTGTGTGTGTGTGTGTGTGTGTGTGTGTGTGTGTGTGTGTGTGTTAAAATACAAGGTTGCATCTTGACATGTGTTACATGTTGTCTTTTCTTGGTGTTTAAATATTGGACATTGTCATTGATTGTTTCAGTTACAGTGTGTTAAATGTGACAATTAGTTGTGATATTGAGTGCTGCACTAAAGGCATGTTTTTGTCGGCCAACCAGGAAATTGACATCGCCCTGGTTCCCTCGACAAAAAGCCCATGGGATCGTTCCATTGGATTTTAAATTACTGCAGAGAAATAAGCAAACAAACATGTATGATACTTGTTCAGAAAGACAATTTTCACAAATGAACACCACCTTTATGATTTTTGAAGCATAAATGCAATCGGCAGAAGTTAAAATCTAACATTAGGCTCTAAACAGACTACACCACACAAAACTTCCACTTGTAATCATCCGCCTTTTTAAGTCTCATAAAAGCTTCACAATTTAATAGTGGGGTATTTTACTGGCATATCTTATGTCCTACAGCAAAATGTGAAAATCTCTTAAGCTTGTGTGAACACACATTTCAGACATCTAACCAAAGAAACCTCATTGACTTGGAGACGAGGGAACCGGAGGTGCATAGTGGCTCTACCCATTTCCGGATTTTAGGACTCACTGCTGCTGCACTCAATTGATCAAGTGTGTTTGAGTATGAAGGTGGGATGTGACAAAGTGACAAATGAAGGGTATGAGCTTTGAATTGTGTCATTTAACAACTCCCAATATCAGACAATAATGTTACATTCTATTACATTTTCAGAAAAGCATTGATGTTGCCTGTTGTTATCTCATAATTGACATTTAATTGGCACCATCTGATTGGAACACAGGTAAACTGAGTTTGTGCACATTCCTCATCCTTGTTGTGCATTGTGGGCACGTTTAGGTGTGTTTATAGTAAGCGGTAGGACAAAACAGGGTGTGTGTGAATACAATGGTGTTTGTTTAGTCCTCCAATAAGCACCACTGACTCAGAACAATAGCAAGTGTGTGTGTGTGTGTGTGTGTGTGTGTGTTTTCCACCTGTCCAGCTGAGACCTGATTTTCACAGCACAGATCAATACATCAGTCATTACCACCACTTAATCCATTCCAGCCACCCACCATAAAAGATAAAAGAACATGCTCTCAAACACATACACTCACACACACCACTATTTATTTATTATCTCCTAAATGCGATCATACACTGGCTATTACGACACAGTCAATCACCATTACAAGTACAGGGCCTGATTTATGCTGAGTGCCTGTGTGTGGGTGGAGAGGGAGAGAGAGACAGTGGGGGAAACACAGCGAAGGAGTGAGAGGGAGGGGGAGAGAGAGAGAGAGAGAGAGAGAGAGAGAGTGAGATGGAGGGGGAGTCATTTCCCTCAAGTGCCATGTTTGTGCGTGTAGCCCTTGTGTAATTGTGCACTATACATCCAACGAAATTACACAGTGACAAAGAGAAATTGAAGGAGAGTGACAGATGGAGTCGTATATCTTTGTTGCTGTGTGCAGATCATATACTGTACATACTGTATATCAGTCTGATAGAAACCATCGATGTAGTGAATGCAGCTTGTGTTTGTCTTTACTTTATACACTGAACATTTAATAACGTGAATTCATATGACATAAACCATGATACGTTATGCAAACAGTGTTAGGTTCAGCTAACTGTCAGTGTTTGTTAGTCGGCTTATTGTTTTTTACTTGGAATTTATAGGCAAAGTTTCCCTTATATTAGAACTGACTGAAATGAGAAGAAACTCGAGAAAAGGCAGACGGAGATGGAAGATATAGAGAGAAGGAAAGTTAAAGAGTGGAAGTTCTAACAGAGAAAGAAATATAATAACGAGAGAGAGAGAGAACTTAGTTATGTCTCATCGTGGCAAACATATTCCTGTTAAAATGTACATGTGGTCAATTAACTCAAACAACATCCGCTCTGTGTGTGAACGTAAGCGTGTGTGTTAAATGTCACATTAAAGATTTATGCACACATCCTATTATGTGGTTTGCCTGTGGTGCAGAACAGGCCTTTCAGCCAATGAACTGATAGGACAGATATCACATGATCAGACCACGCTCAGTGTGTGTGTGTGTGTGTGTGTGTGTGTGTGTGTGTGTGTGTGTCTGTCTTGAATCCTTAACAGCAGCAGTAAGTAGATGCTTTTTCTCAAAAGTCAAGATACTTTGTAAGAAGGTTAAAGTGCAAGTTGGGAGTGTTTGTGGGGGTGTGGGCTGTAATAACACATGCATGTTATGTGTGTTTGGATTACATAGAAAGCAGAAAGCTTTATTCTGAGAGCAGCAAGTACTGCCTGAAGCCATCACAAATGCCCTGCATGTCCTGACCTATTTACCACAAAACACATACACCCTTCTGTGTTTATGATTTACATCCCCTGCCTTTGCAACACAGCGTTGGCTTCGGTCACATCCTCTGTAGGCAGCCATATGCAATGACATCAAGCTGCCAGATGAAATGGACAGTGGCCGGTTGGTTTATTACACTAAAAGAGTGCATCGTGCCCACTAATAGCAGGCGGTCTGAGTGTACTCATTGAAGTTAAATGTCAGACAAAACGGCATCTTTCTCCATTCTATGCAACCGATTTGGATTCTGCATCTTGCGTTTGATTATTTAACATCATTGAAGTTCTCACTGGGTAAAAATGTAAAGCTGCTTCAGCTGTATTGATTTTATTAGATAAACATATTACATCCTGGTGCCGTTATCTATTTCTGACTTGAGAAAGTTGATTTTATCTTCTTAACATAAGTAACCTTGTGTTTAAAGGTCTCTCTCACAAAAGGCTCAAATATAATGTAAGATGTGCTTTGAAGCGAGTACCTGTGGTTTATCTTCTTCTTCTCTGGACTAAATAATGACGGGGTTGTTCTCCTCTTATTGATTCTAAGCCCTTTTATGTTGTATTGTGTTGCATCGTGTTGCAGGTGTAGGACCTTCTGTAGAGGTGACATGTGCTGGTTGTAAGTATGTGTCAGAACATCAGAGTCGGGGAGTCGACTGTAAAAAAAACAAACCTGCCACATTGACATGTTTTAAGCTGTATTTCAACGTATACAAATATATTCTTCCTTAAAATGCAGTAGTGTATGTTTAAAGTTGAAATCCTATTTGTATACACTTGCAGATATAGTATGTAGTGTGTTGCAAATATCTATAGTGAACCCTACGTGGATGTAAATGTTGGGTCATTGCATTCAAGTTAATACAGCAAGGGATCAATAAGACTGCGCTATAATAACTTGGCACCCACTCGTTTATCTGCACCTCTCCCTCTGTGTTGGTTTCCCCCGAAAACAAAGCATTGCAACAAACAAACGCAAGAGAGAACATGCATTTTTATAATACTTAATAGAGCTGCAACTAACTATCATCACAGTGTTTCCCTCAGGATTTCTTCCAGCAGCGCTGCTGAAGTGCGTGAGTTTTATTTTACGCCAGCGGAAGATATTTAGTGCGTTCGCTGACGCGAGAAGGGTGTATAAAGGCACATATTTGTACACAGTTTTAGATTTCAAATTATGTTTAATAAAAGCCTTAAAGGACCGAGAACTACATGCTTATTAGCATGCATCACTTCAGCATATTGGCTCCTAATTTGTCATTATAAAGCACTTATTAATGCCTTATTCTGCATGACCATATTCTACAACTACTAGGCCTTTTACTAAGAGTCATCCCTTAATATCCTCCTAATTACTGCTTGTTTAATTCATCTAATTAAAGTAAGATTGTTGTTGGTCATGAATTACAATCTTAATATGCTTTGCTCAGTGTGAGCCGTTTAAGGTGGTAGTACCACAAGAAGAGTCATTCTCCCTTAATAACACTTAATAAATAGGGGGAATTATTATGTAGCAAAATTGGAAACTAGAAGTGATAATAATGGCCAAATAACTTTAAATGAAGTCTTTCCAGCTCAGAATATGTTCCTTATTATATATTAAGGTGTTGCTCAGCACTCATTAACGAGTAGTTTCATAGTGACCTGTGTAGGTTTTATCTTTGTGCAGATATAGTTTTGGTACTGTAAGTATGTTTGCCAAGTTTGAATTGTATTTATTTATGATTGTATACACATTTTTTATGTTTAGATTTTTTGAGCTTTTTCTGCCTTCATTAGTATAGCTGAAGAAGAACAGGAAAGGGGGATAGAGAGGACGAGCCAAAGGGCCGCCGGTCAGATTTGACTGCAGTAAAGACTCAACCTTAGTACCTGTGGCACCGGCTCTGTCTCTACTGGGTCACTCCACATGTTTAGCATCCCAGACTTCACTTTACAATGTGGAACATGTTCTCAGCTGGAAACACTTAATTTACTGTTATTTGGACATTATTAACACTTGCATATTTATGAACTGTTATTAAGGGAGAATGCCCTCAGCTTCATCAGGATTATCATCAGCCTTTAGTTTCCTTAACAACCAAACTCATCTGACAATTTAAAAATATAGAATTGGACGAACAAGTTAAGTGAACAGGGAGTTACAGCTATCACATTTTGGGAAAGAATTAGGTCTCTCAACATTTCCCATAAATAAAATTCATATAGTTGATTCTTCTGATTTTGTTTTTATGATTATTATTATTATTATTATTATTATTATTATCTTATCAGAGCCGTTTAATACAAAGATAATACATATAATGTTTAAACACCAATTCACTATAATTTATATTCATACAGTTATTACTTTATTAAGGCCACTAATGCTACAGTGTAGTCGACAGCTGGGTTTAGGACTTGCTGCATGTTTCTATATATTTCCCTTTTGGAAGTAAATTGAGATCCAGCAAAACACTTTGCGTCACTGTGGCCCGGTAAAGAAATAACTGCTTTCATCCTCCCACAAGCTCTTTGTCTCCCCCCTCTCAGCTCTCTCATCTACTTCCTCTCCACACCTCTCGCTCTAACACATATTTCTTACTGTGTAATCAATAGTTCTTATCAGTGAAGCTGTGTGTCTGTACTTGTGTGTGTGCCAACCACTTCTTGTTACCATCAGCCCCCCCCCCCCCCCTCTCATTCTCTTGGAAGTAGCTCAGTGTCCATTGCAAAGCCCTGAAACACTCTCACACTAAATGGATGCATGGATGTATGTTCTGCTCATGTCTCCTGCTCTTCTGTCTGACTGTCTGCTGGCTAATCTCCGTTGGCTTAGAATACCAATATGTCTGAATGGTTGTTGTGTGGGAACATGTTTGTATTGCTCAGACTTCACTCTGCACTTGCTTTTAGAAGTGAAGTAATATCCAAGGTGGGCATTACGCAGACAACATAATGAAGTCACAACTCTTTCTTAACTCTCTCCCTGCTTGATGGTAGGGTGGATTAGTACAGTAGGTAGAAGGATCGTCCCTCTGCCACCTGCAAGGGCTGTGAGATGAATCTCTGATCTGTGCTGTTCTGGATTATTGGATTTATAAAGGTCCACTTCCAGGGATATTCTATCACAGGGGTATTCAACAAAGATTATAAGAGGTCCAGTTAGAGAATATTTCCACAAACCAAAGGTCCGGAGCATCATAATGTCTAACTTGCGTTATGAATTATTGTGATATATATTGAAGTAGCCTAGTAGCTGTATCAACGTCTGCTCGTCATCAACTGACTGTCAAATCTAATAAAGAAAGTACAAGTTAAAAACATTTAGACAATATTTACTGTCACTTAACATTGAACTATACAGATATATATAATACTGTAGATATGTATGATGTTCTTCTCGGGCTGCATTTAAAAATAAAATTGAGAAAATAAATAAAATAGCTTTTGAAAAATTGTGCATCTTAAAATAAAGTGCTTAATCTTAGAAAAATAAATGAAGTGTAGCAGCAGCTTGAGTTTCCCTTTTTCTTTAACTGTTTCACGTCTTGATTTAAGTCTCACACAATGTTAGAATAAATCTCAACACAGTTTAACCCAGACTAGCACATCCTGGGTTAAACTGTTCTCTGTGGCTGATGATGATGATGACAGGTGGCCTATTTGCTTTATTTTGTCACAAATCAACATCACATTGGGTTCTGAGTGCTTATGTTCTGAGCCCTCAGTTCAGACTTTAGAGGGTTTGTTTGGTCAAAGACGTTGTGCTTTGTCTCATAGTGGCGTTTCACATCCCCACTGTTAATGAGCACCACGGTCTCTGAACATATGAGACGCTGGTGTTGTGCTCCAGTGGGAAGGATGAACATGAATGAGTCCATTCTGGGTTGAAAGCTCTGTTGACTTTTCTCTTCTTGGAGAGCGCCATGAGCAGTTATTTTTCTCTCCCTGTATCGCTAACTCGTCTTTCTGTCTGTCACTCGCCGCTCGCCTCTCATCTGTCTGTATTCAGAGTCGCAATGTTTGCCGATTGGAATGCAGAGATTTGATTGGCTGCGTAGCATCACGTGGGATGGCTTAACTCGCATGCAATTGGTCTGTGAGTTTCCTGAACCGCTAAACCAGTGCCGTAAAAACAAGAAAAGCGGCGCCGGTTAAAATAGAAACCCCCTGTCAAAATTGAAAATCCCTCAATAATTTATTGATTATAGCTACATATACATAGGGTCCGGACAGGTCGGCGACTGGGTCCGAACTCGGACCGCGGTCCGCCTGTTAGTGACCCCTGTTCTATTGCGTAACTGAACACATCTCGACTAGGGCTGATAGCGTTTATTCATTTAATGTGTAGCAACCATGGAGATGAAGGCATGAATATTCACATTGGCATCATTGAATATTTGTAGTCCTCCCCTGAACTCTGACCTCTCATAAAGGAATTGTGTAGTAGGGGATGGAGAAGGACTCTACTGCCATCAGTAGAGTAGCACCTTTACTATCATCATTAATGACAGTAGTTCAGTGGATGGCTTTCACACTCTATGTAATGTTCAATGTTTCACCAACCTGAGCCACAATGTGCAGCATTACACTGTAACACAAAGTGGATTATAACAAAACAAATGCATCCATTTTAAGTAACATTACATATGTATTAAGAGAACTGGATACAGTGTTCAAGGCAGAGGTTTATTCTTATGGAAATGAATCAGTGGCACCTGAAGCCAAAAAACTTCAAATTCGGAGAATAAAATTACATGAATCTTCCGGTGGTCTTCCCCATCCATGGGGCCCATGGAGCAACCACACTAGCTTTTTCCTTTAAGTCCGCCCAGCCGCTCAGTCTCGGGCTCATTCCCTTGAACGGAGGAGGGAAATAACTCTGGATTTGGCTTTTAGTGCATTTTACAACTTTTAGGACCTAAAGATTTAAATTAGGGCCATTTGTGTGTTTGTACTGGAAAGTTGATTTTGCTTAAAACTAATTTTATGCTGATTTACAGACCTCTCTTAAATCAGCAGAAAAGTATTTTTGGGCCCCTCGGCATCACGTGACTGACACATGATGGTTTATCCACTATGTCAAATGGGTTTCAAAACCTGGCGCACTTCCTGGGGGCTTGTCAAGAACAAATATAGAGACTAGAGATATTTATTAGTAATTTGATCAATTTCACACTTGGCATTAGTATTGCTAAGGGAAGGAAACACATTTACGATTGTTAAGTCGGTTGGATGACACGCACTTTTTCAACGGGCACGCATCACTGGCACTGCCCCCCCCCCCCCCCCCCCCCTTCACTTTTAAAGTTAAAAGAGACATTGGACAATTCTAAAGCTTGACAGGCCTGCCGTGTGTTATTACGGTCTTTAAACTAGAAGTAGAATGCTTTCTGATTAACAGTCTGTGTCTGTCTTTGTGTGTGTGCAGCTACCTAGACAGCCTAGATCGGATCGGTGCGCCAGACTACCAGCCCACAGAGCAGGACATCCTGAGGACCCGAGTGAAGACCACGGGCATCGTCGAGACACACTTTACCTTCAAAAACCTCCACTTCAGGTCAGTGTTAACTCGGGACATGGACATTTATTTTACTGTCACCAGTACTGCCTTTTACTCATGTCTCTGTCTGCTCCTCTTATCCCGGCATACAGTAGGAACTCCAGTCTGTAATTAATAAGATGAAATGCTTTAAACAAGTGTCCATATTTATGATTGTCTGTCATTTTAATGAGATCTGATTCAATTAGAGCACGGAGCTGTGGGAATGATGAGTAAAGAAAAGAAGGGGGAGGCTATTTCTGAACTCTAACTTTAATTACTATAATTCTGTCCCTCTTGTGCGCATGTGCGTAGACACACACACGCACACAGAAAAGTATTGATATTATTAATAATAATATTTTTCTGGATGGATGTACCACCGCACTTCAACTGTTGTTTGATTTCTGTCCCAATAGTTGTCATACACACACACTGCATTGTGTGTTCAGATACATGGGCACATACTCAATTTAAACATGTGGAGAAATGTTGTTTCTGCTGACTGATGCTTTCTACTGGTACTCTTGCAGTAGAGTGGGCAGTGTTCTGGATGTGTTTTGTTGAGAAGCCCATTTGTCAGCTCAATTGCTATTACTGGCAGTCAGGGAGTGTGTGGGAGACTGCAGTCCCTGTACTGGGTGTAACCCATCAACCTACCCACCATTATACCCATCACATGTGGAGCTGGCTTCACTTCACTTTGGACTCTCTCTCCTCTCTGGTAGTGGTTTGTCTAGTGTACTCTAAAAACCACAAAAATACAACGTTTACATTCCAGGCATATGGAGACATGAACTACTCACTTAGTGGAAATTGTTCCTCTGGGTTCAGATACAGTTACTGAGCTATTTCTTTGTTGATAATCTAGTGTACTTGGTTGGACAGTTACAGCTCTACTGTATTCCCCAAAAGGTCAAGAGTTGGGGTTTGATGTGGTTAGTTGTGTTTCCACTGTGTATGGAGTATAAAACTAAAGCTCTGCAGTGAGCCAGCACTCACAGACCCTCGAGTGTAATAATGGACCTACTGTACAAACTGACCACAACTGGGAGTGCTAAAGAAACTGCCAGGCTTCAGAAGACAATGTCTTATGTGTGTCTCTCTGTCCATCAGGCTGTTTGATGTGGGAGGTCAAAGGTCGGAGAGGAAGAAGTGGATCCACTGTTTTGAGGATGTCACAGCGATCATTTTCTGTGTGGCACTCAGCGGATACGACCAGGTGCTGCACGAGGACGAGACCACGGTAAGGACAGATGTTGATGTGTTTATTTTCTCTCTCTCTGTATCTCTATCCCTGTCCCACTGATGCTTTTTCTGTCACTTTGTGGCACACGTGGAACACACCTTTACACGCTTGTTGTTTGTGTGGAATTGATGTTTAGCTGACATTGAACACACAGCGTGTGTTAAAGCTTGAGAGGGATTGAGGTTTGTGGTGCTCTTTGATGAGCCGCTAAATACACTTACAGACAAACTTATCTGATTTTTTTCTTTCTGATTTGATCTCATTTTGAAACTATTTAAATATCTGGTGTTTATTTATAATACTGATCCCTGAAGGCCACATTCAGAATACATGTTGAACTTATTTGTTTAACAAACATGCAAATCCTTCTACGCTGCATTGACCAACCAAGTTGAATTCTAGTCAAATCAAATGACTTGTTTGAAATTATGGGAAGGACACGAACGGTATCTTACGTTTATTAGATTGCTCTAAAAGAAAATGACGTACTCGTATTCAAGTTGAATAAAAATGACACCAACGTGTAATGTGATATAGAGAATCAGGTGAGTATAGAACATTATTGGGAAATAAAAACCTTTTTTCACATTGAAAAGCAGTCAGTGTTTGTACTTTAAGGCTGCTGCAGTGGCAAATCAAAAGACTTCTGTAGACCTATCTGTTATTGGGTTAGATTAAGGCTCTGAGAAAGGTAAAACACAGTTACAGTGGAGGAGCTCATGCGCTCAACAAAAGGCCACACCCTGGCATGTAAAGACGATGTATGTAATCTAAAACAAATGAGCTGATTTGAATGCACGGTGCTCACTGCTATTTATAAAGCCTGAAGTTTATCCTCAGAGGATCCCAGGCTAGGAAAATGTGCTCGGTAGCTGCTATAGTTATACTGATGTCATCAAGCCTCCCTGTGAGCTGGGAGCATCAAACAAGCATCAGATGAAGAGGGGAAATATCCATCATAGCACACACTCACAAACTGCTTCTAGTGTGTGTGCTGCTCATCTGTCTCCATTTAATTGGAGTGCAGTGTTTTTTGTTTGTTCTTGCAGATCCAAATGTTGGCAATTCAAGGTTATGGTGATATTTTGAGTACAACTGCGATCATGTTTGATTGCAGAAAATGTCTCCACTGTGTACATCATTAATAGTAAACATCATTTTCATCCCTAAGAGCAATGGTGTATTTTTCAGACTCAATCCATTTTTAAAAGAGAAAATGATACAAATTTCTCCTCTGACAATTCCTCAATAGATCGGACTGTAGGGATGTTTTTTATTTAAGGGGCTGTTTACCATGATGATGTGGCCACTATGATCTTTCCACCAGCACAGCCCACCGCTGAAATACGTTCAAATAGAAGAATGTATGCCAATGTGTGGCAAAATGGGTGCAGCAAAACAAGTACCAATCCGCATTAAAGCATTAAACATGACAGATTTATATCTGTTCAGACAACATTAATAGCAAGTCTGTTGTTGTTGTTTTAGAGACATTGTTCTGATCAACATTACGTGTTATTATTGAAGAGCAAACATTAGTGTGGGAGGTATAATTACCAGACAAATAACCAAAGGTTTTTCGGCGAGCGCCCACATCCTCTGTCAGTTCCGCTACCAGACACATTCATGGCATGTGATTCAGAAAGTACGGGCAGTGTGCAGGAAAGATATTCTACAATCAGACAGCAAAGATAACAACACCCCCTCTTTAGTAATGGGAGTGATAAAATAATACATATCTCCAGTTTGGGCAGTTCATTAAAATCACTAATGTGCTGTGAGTTCAGCTTGTTCCCACAACACTAATCCTGTCTGGACACGGGTTAACATTATATAGGTACATTTTTCCTTTCTTTCTACATCTGCCTCTTACAACGTAAGATAATGCATACACAATTCATACTGTATGTTTATTAGGTATTTATTATTATTAGGCCTATTTCAGAGGCTTCATTTAACATAAAATCTTAGCCTACATACTGTATATGTGTAACAAGGTCATTTCCAGTATGTCGAGACATGTGACACAGTTGTCATGGGTGAGCTGAAAGAGGTTATTGAATATCCCTAAAGCCGTGTGACTACTAGCAGAGCAATAGAAAAGTCATAGATGGTGACATTTATATTTGAACATCAAGTAAAACCAAGAAATAGTTTTTGTGAACCAAATTATTGATAAGACAGTACTTAAGAGAACAGATCAGGAAAATAACTCTAATGACCTTTTTCTGTTGTTTGCAGGGTTCACAAGGTCATATTTAGAATTGTTTTTAATACCACATTTTAATACTGCTTTCACAATTATACTGTCCGAAGTGTGATTGTGAAACCGGTGATTGTTATATCACATTTGTAACTACTTCCAAGCTGTTTATAACAATAATTCCTAATGATATAATGATTTAAATTAATGTGACCTGGAAATGGATGAATGTATTAACCAATGAAAAACGATTCATTTAATAAAGTCTTTGCTAAAATTGACACTGTAGGAGTCGATGACTTCATTAGCTACTGTAGCTGAAGCAGCCACAATTGTGATGGTGCTGACTGAAACGACAGAACCCCCACCTGCATGCACAATCTACTGTCACAAAAAACAATTCCACTATCAGTTTTTTGCTGTATAATATCTTCCAACAGTCGGATAGAAAAACATTTTATAACCAACATTACTGCCTATGGCGGGCAAGAGAAAATAGTCCAGACGTGTAGATTAAAGACTTTTTATACCTTCTGAGGGTTCTTTTGTTTTTGTTGAGGAAGCTGAATATAATGCTTTTTAAGACTTTTCAAGACCAGCCGATACCCTATCATTCGCACAACCTGTATGACATGGTATGGTATGTTTGAAGAGGTAAAAGCCCACCTCACTGGCCCCATGCTACATGCCTTCACTGTATATCTCCATGTAAACTTCTGAGTGCTGTATGGAAACAAAAACGCACGCATGCAGTACAACACATACTGCTTCCGCTTCGTAAATCCCTTCTTTCTATTGAAGAACTGCTTGCATCGTGTTTTCCTCTGCCTCTGCTTGTCTTGTTTCAGACAAACACACACACAGACTACACAATGACATCTTCTCTGGGTGAACACTGTCTGGATAAAGTCCTGTCCTCCTGCCTCTAAACACTTTCTTTTCAGCACTAGGGCTGTGTATGTGCGTACTGTGTGTGTGTGTTCGGGGTAAACGGGTGTCGTAAAGGAAGTAGGACGTGGGTGGGTAAGCGGGTCCCTTGCATTTTCTGTTCCTGCTCTAAGCTCCGTCCTGCAGCATCTCTGGCTCCTTCCACTCCTCCTGTCACTCTCGCCATCGACTGTCCTCTCTAACCAATCAGCAGTCAGATCTTCTACAGATGCTCCACCCACAGACAGGTATGAAACCTCCCAATAGGTTGATACACTTACCATGAGTTGGAAGCAGTGCCTCTTTCTGTTTGTGAACCAAGGCATTGAAATGTCTGTGTGTCTATTTCTTTGCACAGCTTTGTTTTTAGTTATTCAACTATATCTATCTATCTATCTATCTATCTATCTATCTATCTATCTATCTATCTATCTATCTATCTATCTATCTATCTATCTATCTATCTATCTATCTATCTATCTATCTATCTATCTATCTGTCTATCTATCTATCTATCTATCTATCTATCTATCTATCCAACCATCCATATATCTATCCAACCATCTATCCATTTATTTATCTATATATCTATCTATCCAACCAACCATCCATATATCTATCCATCTATCTATCTATCTATATATCTATCCATCTATCCATCTATCCATCTATCCATCTATCTATCTATCTATCTATCTATCTATCTATCTATCTATCTATCTATCTATCTATCTATCTATCTATCTATCTATCTATCTATCTATCTATCTATCTATCTATCTATCCATCCATCTATCTATCCATCTATATATCCATCCATATATCTATATATCTATCTATCTATCTATCTATCTATCTATCTATCTATCTATCTATCTATCTATCTATCTATCTATCTATCTATCTATCTATCTATCTATCTATCTATGTCTCTTTCTCTGTCTGATCACTTTGTTATTTTTCTAAATTATTGCTCTAAATAGTTAAACATCCTTTCTTCTGTCCTTGTGCTGTATTGCTTAAATCTACAGTAATATGCCACATTTCTACTTTCCTCTATTCTGATTGGTTGATGGGCCCCGTCAGTCACCTTTTCTTCCCTCCCCTGTCCTAAACTAGACGATACGGCATCATAACCAGATGAGAAACTGCTTTCAACTCATTCCTAAAAAGAATCAGAGTTGTATATGTTTTCGTCACTTAGCACTTTTACATGCAGTATAGATAGGTTTCTTGTCTGATAAGTGTTTTTACATTTTTTATTTATTCGCAAGAGCACTTCAAAGTAATGCCAACAGTTAGTTTGTTTTCGCCTTGTACAGACCTCACTAGCAAACAGAACAGTGGATTCTGGTGAGACTGAGTCAAGGTACACTGATTTATGAAGCACTTTTGCTAACAAAGCATTTTACCAGGGCAAACAGCTCCATCTAGACAGACAGAAATCCCATCATCTACTAACATCCTAAAATGTACTTAATCTTTAATGTATTAATCATCATTTTTTGAAAGTTCTCCTGCTTTGTTTTAGCTGCATTTTAGGTGCTAATTTAACAGTGTTTGCATCTATGCCTTAAATCTTATTTTTAACATAGCATTTATTATTTATATACCCTGTGGAGTTTTCATTGTGTTTTAGATTTAACATTTCTCACCCAAGTGCATTGTGTGTTTCCAGCCTAAGAAACATGTTAAATTTTCTACCTCAGAAATTATTTGTAAAGCTCATTTAAACGTGCATCCCTCACTTCAGCCCTTTGTTTTCTTCGTTGGTATACTGCAACGTTTATAATTCATCACCTCTGTTGCTGCCTGCTGCACAATAAACATAAACCCTTGCTCACTGTGAGCAGGTTATGTCCTCAAGCAAATGCTGCAGAATATCTGATAAACTCCAGACAGAAAGCTTCTTTTCAAAGTATTGCTCTGCAGTGCCCCCAGTGGTCAAACACTCCGAAGGGAACCTTTAAGTTATCATTGATTCGTGGTTACATACAGTTAGCAGTTTGCAGCCTAAAAGCTAAAAGAGCATGGCTTTGTTTAACTCGGCTGCAACATCCAGCTTACTAATAATTGCTATTACTAATGTGTTGAAACACACATGCACACACACAAAAATACACACTTAACATGCAGCAGGAAATGCTGTGTCCGTAGGCAAGAGGAACTCCTCAGTACTTCTGTTCTGCTTTCTCATTTTTTTATTACTCAGTTCCTCTTTGTGTTTCAACGGTATGTATGCAGTGTGTGTTCTTTGTTTGTGTTTTCTGAAGCCATTTGCACAAATTCTGTATACTTATACCATTTAACCCTTTGCTAACATCTCTTCTACAGAACCGCATGCACGAGTCGCTGAAGCTGTTTGATTCCATCTGTAACAACAAGTGGTTTAACGAAACCTCCATCATCCTCTTCCTCAACAAGAAGGACCTGTTTGAAAGGAAGATCATCAAGTCACCACTGTCCATCTGCTTCCCCGAGTACACTGGTACATATGCATGCACTCGACAGGGATATTATTTTACTAGTTCACATATACTGTATAACTGTGTGGACACTAGGAGGCTCTGTGGGTGCTGACGTAGAATTCTAGTTATTCAGTGCAAACAAGTTATCTGTAAAAAGTACATCTGCTCTGATGAAAGTTGTACAGCATACAACATGTTGTATAGAGAGGAGCACAAATACACAGAATGGGAAATAGAAGATTGATGGCAACAGAAAAAATAAAATAGGCTCTGGAACAAAACAAAGAAGTCAAAAAGGTAACTGAGTGAAACAGTGAATGAAATCAGGCGTGTTACCAGGGGTCCGAAGGAGAGGAGCTTGAGTGGGCTAGATACAAGAGAAAATGAGACAACAAACGGGAAAACAACAGAATGTGAGTAAGCCAGGAGAGCCAGTGTGAGAAAATGAGGGGGGAAAATAGACAAAGCAAGACTGTGGGAAAGCAAGCTGGAGAGAGACCAAAACAGCCAGACTGTGAGAAAGAGAGAATTAGGATTCCAAACCTGTTCCCTCTCTTCTTCTTCTCCTCTCTTCATCCTTTTACATGGCCAGACCTCGTGCCTATTCTGATGAAGCAGACAGACAAACCACAGTGCTGCTAATGGCTAAGAGCCAAGTGCATGGTAGTTACTATGAGCAAAAGTTACTCCGATCGGACTCATTCCAACAGCGTTATAACAGAAAGCTCTCGATTGAATCCACTGCAGGCCAAATGTTTGCATGACAAGCAGAACGAACTCTCACTTATGATGGACCTGAACTAAAAGGGCGTACATTTGGCCTTTTGGTCAAATAAATCAGTTTACAGTATGAATAATGGTTCCATCCTTTTGGCTCTGGGACCTCATCTCTGTCACAGTCGTGTTGCTGTATAAAGACTATGACACATTGGAGATATTCACAAACAAAGACAGAACTATTTCCATCACGTTCCATTTGTCAGTCCAAAATCACCTTTCCATTTTGTGCAAAAAAGTCAACGTATCATATATATTAAAGCTTGGTTGGCAGTAATCACAGCCCTCCGTCAGCAGAGTGTGCTGAGCTAGAAAGGCAAAGGTTATGTTTTCATAAAGTATCAGAAAGTAGTGCTGATACAGGAAATGTAGAATAGTCCACTGATATAAAGGTCTAGAAGACGACAGCTGACTCCCACTATATGTCATCTCTGTGTGTGTGCCTCTCTCCGCAGGTCCAAACACTTACTTGGAGGGAATAGACTACATTAAGTGTCAGTACGAGAGCAAGAACAAGTCACCCAGCAAAGAGGTCTACTCCCATGTGACCTGCGCTACAGACACCAACAACATCCAGTTCGTCTTTGATGCTGTCACTGATGTCATCATAGCAAATAACCTGCGGGGGTGTGGCCTGTACTGATGATTCAGTAAATGTCAGCCAATGGATGAAAGATGTTTGACTTGTGTTTACCAGTTTGTAGCGCGTAGGATATGTGTCCCATATCAGTGATGTCATCATATGATATAGCCAGGCAAATAGTGTGCACGGGCTGTGATTGTGATGTCACCATACTGCTTTACCGTAAGGCTGGCCATTGGCCCGATGCATGAATTAGTGGATGGTTGGTTGAGACTTCTTTTAATGTATTTGTCTTTTTTTTTACGTTCTTCTAAAAAAAAGAACCAACTGTAAATTCCAGTAACTTTGTGCATTTAGTTGAATCTTTTGCGCTGCTTAAATCTTTCACAATCCCTGCAGTCATCGCTTCAGTGATGCAGTGTTCACGGCGGAGACTTGTTTGTACATACAGTAGTGCCTTATTCAAAAAACTACACCGGTTGCTTCTTAACTTCAGCCATCTTAGAGATCCAGTAGCAGCGCACCAAACTGTTATGATGGGAAGCACTCCAAAATATCTCTAATCTTTTTCGTTTGAACTTTGTTGCCTTAGACTTCTGTGTATGTTGTTTAACTATTCTTAATCAGGGTTAAGTTCAGTTCACTCTCAGTTTACGTCTGAAAGGTGCTCTTCAGACCTTTTTTATGTGCTTGAGATTTTAAAGCCTGCTAAGAGGACATTTAAAGAAAATGCTAAGTCATCAGCAGAAAACATTTCTGTTGATTTTGTGCAAAACAGCTTTGGTGCAAGCTTGCTTCTTTATTCTGCATGTGTTTTCATTTAGTTTTTCAGTTTTGCGCTGATGTATGTGGTGCGCTGCAGAGTGTCCAAAATAATCAGTATTTAATCATTATGATATCATAAAAACTGCAAAAAGAGGAAGCAAACATTGTGAAATTATTAGATGAAGTCAAACCTAATACATTATTATGAATTTAATATTACTTTCACAATAAAACATGTTTTTATTTCGTAGCTGTTGCTGTGCCTTCTAAGAGGCTTGGACCACATGATGTGAGGGCGGGGGAGAAATATAAATATACTGTCAACAAAGAGACATTTAAAAAATAAGTTTAAGTATTTAATAAACATTTTTATACATTTCAAATTGTATTATTATATTGTGTATTTTATCATAGTGATTTGTATTCTATTTAGTCATAATAATATGTTTAGTTATATTAATGTCTTATTCATTGGTTTAATATTGCAGATTTTGTAGTTCCATATCAAACGGTGTGAAGCCTTGCATAACATAAAGATTCAACAAGTAGGACTAATTAATAAGACAGTTTCCATTCATCTCGCCCTGTCCTTAGAGAAACATAGAGACTCACGTCAGCGTCTAAAGCTTGGCTCATTTAAAACCTGAGGGATTATCAGAGTGGACTCAGAATATTATGTAATGGGAACAACAGATAATCCATTTAATAAACCAACTGATGTCCCAATGTGTCCAACTTAAAGCTCCTGTAAGATTTGAACATTTCTGGGGGAAAAAGACACAATGAACGATCGTACCAATTTCGACTATGATTGCATTTAATATCAAAAAGATTTCCATTAGAATAATTAGATTTGCTTATAGTGTGTGTTTCCATGTTGCTAAGGCAGAGCGTCATTATGTCTTTTTTAGTTTTTGGTCCCTATAGAATAAATTCATTAAAATTGTAATAAGTAAGAAGAGTTCAATATTATAATTTTTTAACCCTTTACCTTAAAAGTAAAAGGAAGCGAGGAAGTTGCTATGTATTCAGACATCCCCCTTCATCCCTGTGGACGTCACCTCTGGTCGTATTTTAGGATTGATTTTCCAGGCTCTCATGTTGCAGCCTTCATGGGTCCAGTATGAAATCACTTTAAATGAAGAGCTGCAAGAGGAGGTGTTCTTACTCGCCCAGACAATTCTCAGATGATGCTTCAAAGGATGCATTGATTTTATAGGGCCTTGGGGCCGCATCCATTGTGTGGGCCTGCGCAGTGTAATATCCCTATTGTCCATCTCTCCCTTAAGGTGAGCTTTGAAAGATGGCGTGCTGTTGAGAACATATAGTCCTCTTGGACTAGAATGTCAACCTTGTGACTTGTGTTTTAGGTTTATGCCGAGCAAATTCCATTTCTGCTGGATAGCAGTCGTTTGCTGTAGTGCAAAGCTTAGTGGAAGTAAAAAGTGCTGTGTGTAATGTGTGTGAACAGTTCAAATGTGAGCCTCGACATTAAAGCCAAAGAGATGCATTTAATACCCGGAAAATATCCTCAGCTCCTGCCTTCTCTCTTTACAGTTTACATGTAGAACCTGAGCTTTGTTTGTCTGCAGGACTTTGTTGAATTGACTGAGCTGAGTGTGTTTACAGGTTTACTGGTATGAGTGCTCTCTGCTTCGTTATTTATTTATGAGCAGGGCATTTGCTTCATTCCGCTCTTCTCTCCACGATCAAACTGCGAGGGTGTGTCTCCACCCTCTGCTCAAAGATGCGTTTCTGTTTTGTTTTTTAAACCGGTAGATGACGTCATCGGCTCTTCCTACCACATCTGTGCCAACTTTCCCTCATTAGACAGCTGCCTCAGACTGTTGATCTGTGTGTGTGTGTGTGTGTGTGTGTCTGTGTGTGTGTGTGTGTGTGTGTGTGTGTGTGTGTGTGTGTGTGTGTGTGTGTGTGTGTGTGTGTGTGTGGGAGACAACATCAGCCCATAGTGGGGTTGTGGTGGAGTCAGTATCTGTGGATCAATTACCCAGAAGGCACCTGTCTACCCTTTCCACACATAGGCCCTCAACACACACATACACACTGAAGGCACAAACACACCCACGGGACTTCAAAATATTACCTTACTTGCCCGTGCCAAAATATTACCACCATGTCACACCAAAGAGCCTCAGATGGGTTTTTTTGCCAAACATGGAGCTGGTGCTGGAGGCTTTATGTTTGTAATCCTCTCCTCTGCCTTCTTACATTTATTACATGATGCCAAAGTAAAATGATCTTTGCCTTTTGGAGATACGACTTGAAATACATAAAACATCGAAAGTGTCCTGAAATCCAATAACGTCCAAATATGTCCACATAAAAGCTTTCTATTAGCTCACTTCTTCACTTCACTTATAAGTGGTCATTTTGTGTATAGATAGGTTTTATTTGTCATTCTCAAAGAAACCGAACAAATATTTCACACAATTAAAGGACAGAAATGTTCCGTCCGCCTGAATGCTCCGCCACTGTCGGCGTGTGTTTAATTCAGCATTTGGTGTATGAATAATTTTGTTGATCATCACCTCACTTAGTGCAGGGCAGGGTGCAGTGGAGACACCTGTCACCTAAATGTTTGTTTTTTCTTTTTATACATTTATGTTCCTATTTTTAAGCCTGAACGCCTAAAGAGCAGCCGGCAGTAGACATGAGCTGTGGAACTGGGGAAATGTTCATCCACAGTAAGTTAGCAAGCTCCACTGCAGCTGAAAGGATGTGCCCACATCAGTTTTTGCCCTCGGGGTAGCAATGGCAACGTAATGTTCGAGCTTTGTCTTCCAACTTCTTTCATGCCTGTGTTACCGTCAGGCAACGCACAGGACAAGACGTATCCATGTTTCTGCTCTACAGATTCTTTAGTGGCATATTATATGCACATAACATCATCATACACAGTATACTTAAAAGAGATGGTGTAGTATTTGTTAGTTAATCTAATTTTATACAGTTTTGAAATCACTTTACAGACACTATCAACACCATATTTGTATCAATGTTCACCAAAATACTCATTATTTTCATTGGAATGAATTGTTTTGCCATTTTAAATCCCGGTATATCAAACCAGTAAACAGAATGTATAGTAAATGGACCAAAAGATGCCTACTGTGCAATTAAAAGTAAGCACAACCACCTTTTATTTAACATGAGTTGTGGTATAACAGTCTGAGATCAGTTTGGAGGAGAACACAGGAGAGAAGTCTGATTAAAGACTCGACTTGTGCTTCATCCTCAGTAAACTGAACTCTCATTTTATGATGAGGACGGACACATACAATGAGAAAGTTGTAGTCCTACACGAGCCAAAACTCTCTCCCCCCCCAAACAACCCTGAGAAATGACATCGGCGAGGCCGAGAGGACAGTGGGTAACGTAGTTTATGTCCAACTTCAATAATAGACTCCTATAGGCTGCAGTGAAGGAGAGGTTTATGGGTAATGTAGTCTGAAGTCATGCTAGAGATGGTGTACGGGTAATACTGTTTTTATTTTATTTTTAGGTGAATGTCAATAATACAATCTATGCTCCATTCAGGTAACAAAGGACCTCGTTCCTCTGGGCAGCAGGTGGTGGCACAAAAGAAGTGTTAGCAGCTATGTTGCCTTGTGCCAATTCAAGGCAACATAACAATTTCTGAAATCCCCCAGCTGAAGGATTTGAGCTGAATTTGGAAATGTAAATGAGCTGTGGTGTCTTTCTGCTGACTTATTTATGCTTCAAATTTAGAAGTTTAGTTTGGCCTGTAAATGCTTCTGGGTCGTCTTATAATATGTTCAGTTCCCACTCCATAAAATGAGCACTTAAGCTTCTGCAGAGCCAGAGAGATCCTGCTCTTCTGCTGGACTGGGAGAGGATTCAGAAAGCTGCAGGGCATGTGGTCGTAGTAAACTTGTGTAGAATTAAGGAGGCAAAGTATGAGCTGGTAAAAGTCCTCACGTTCATCATGCTGTCAACTCTTACTGCTGCAGCTTTTTTAGCCTTTAGCCCTCAAACGTCCACATCATTTAACCCCTCTGTCGATACCAACCAATCTATTCTGTACAGATCATCTACAGCCAAATCTACACGCCTCCTTATTGTTTATTTGCATCTGTGTGTGTGTGTGTGTGTGTGTGTGTGTGATGTATTTTACTGAGCTCTGTAAGTAAAATATATCTGCTGTATCTCCCTCACTGCTGTGATAATTTATTGAACGTTGTATTTATACATAAGAGAAATGACAATAAAGCACCACATGAGTAACTTTATATGTCTGTTTATTTTCCTGTCCTAATTATTTTGTGTGTGTGTTTTTATTTGCAGAATATTAAAATGGAAATGCTGAAGATGTTTGTTGCCTTTTTCTCCCCCTCCCCCATTCTGTGTTTTCCTAAAATGAGATTATTGATTGGAAATTATTTCGTGTGAGAGAGAGAGAGAGAGAGAGAGAGAGAGAGAGAGAGAGAGAGAAAAAGAAATCTCTCCTCAGACAGGATCTTTGTGTGACTGCATAATATGTATTCAGAATGTTGCACTTAATCAAATTAAAGATGCACAAGCAATATAATTGTGCAGACCATGTTGATCCCCCTGACGTCTGTAAATTTTAATTGGAAAGGGAGAGAGAGGTGTGTGTTCTTAATCTCTCTCTCTGTGTAAAAGTAAGCCATGTTCTTTGGCTCATTTGCGTCACGTTTTAACTCTGCCCTGATATTCTTTCCTCAGTCTCTCTTTTAGATTGGTGGTAACTTTAACTTTTCCCTTCTTTCCTCCCCCCCACCCCCCTCATCTCTTTCCTCTCCTCTTATTTCTTTTCATTCTTTTTTTCCATCTTTCCCATCCATTTCTCTCTTCTTCTTCTCCTCCGCAGAATCGCATGCACGAGTCTCTGATGCTGTTTGACTCGATCTGCAACAACAAGTTCTTCATTGACACCTCCATCATCCTCTTCCTCAACAAGAAGGATCTGTTTTTAGAGAAGATCAAGAAGTCTGCACTCAGCATCTGCTTCCCCGAATACACAGGTAGGAAAAAAGAGAAAACAATTGTCAGTTTTCGTGAGTGCGTCGCTCTCAAAACACGTAAGCAGCAACGAAGCGTGACAGGTGCACAACAAGATTTAGAGAACACAATATATCCAATTATTTAGGACAGAATAACAGCCCGATATACCGTACATCCACTAATCCATTTCTTTGGGTATAAAATGACAAAAACAAGACTGACACCACTCTCATGCCTGTACGTTAGATAATGTCGTCTCGCTAGAGCCAGTAGGTGGTTAGCCTAGCTTAGCATAAAGATTGGGAACAGGGGGAAACAGCTAGCCTGGCTTTGTCCAAAGGTAACTTAACACTTCTAAAGTTCACTGATTAACCTGATAACAAAGAAGAGACCCTCATAAAACTACAAATTGTAATTTTAACACTCTATTATTTTGTAGGGATTAAATATAGAAGACATAACATGTTAATGAATGCGTTGTAATGTGTTGGTCATTGAGCTTGTTCCCTTGTCCCGTTTTTATGCTGTAGCTTGATATTTACGGACATGAGAGTGGTACCAGTCTTCAAACTGTCAGAGCTTCAGAGCTAACCCAGCAGGTTGCAAGCCAGACACAAGAACTGGGCTTGGGTCGTGAGGTGTTTTAGCATTTACGAGCAGCGTTAACGAGAGGAACACTCGTTAAAAGACATGATGTAAAAGTATGAATGACATGATATTAATGTGATTTTAGAAGGGAAATAGCTTTCTAAAACTCCTCCAATACAGCAGGTCAGTTTGTTCTGCATTGGACCTCTGCAGCTGGAGGACCAATCACAGCAGCTGTTTACAGCGTTGAGTCAGTTTGAATGATCAGGTGTTGGCAGGAGAGTGAGCCTGAACCAAATGACAAAATGTTTGATGTTGCCTGTTTGAAGAACTGTGGACCCTCAGTTTAAAAAGAGCGAAGTACATGAGGAGTTACTTACAGTGATAAACAGAGGGAGGGGGGAGGAGGGGGGAGGCAGACTTCTTCACGTGGAGGTGAGAGTCAGATGCAGCCGTGGCAGTGAAAAGGAAGAGATTGTGAGTCAGAGAGCAGCAGACAGTCACGCTTGGTCAGCCGTGAAGAGAGGAGAGAGGAGATGGAAAGTGAGAGCTGTCTCCTGCTCTCTCTCACACACGCCGCTCTCAGCTGATCCTACTCCTTTCTGTCTCTCATGCTTAACTTATTTTCTAACTGCCTTGATAATCACAGTAAGTCCATCTGACATGTTCCATCTCGCCGTACTGCGAGAAGCCTCCGAGACGAATGTGCAACAAAAGTAAACCAGCTAATGAAAAAAAGTATTATGATTCATGAATCAGAACCAGGGCGATAAAGGACTAAAGTCAACGCAGCAGAGCATTGACATCCAGACTCTTTGAAGTACAAGAGGCTGAATGCGTCTCATTTGACCTTCTGTGGCCTTTTCTTTCACCTCTTCCAAATACAAGTGAAATGTTTCGGTCCTGATCGGTCCGCACAGCCTGCTCTACATTACTCAAAGCTTGGAACATGTCCACACAGACTAATGTCATCCCAGGGACGATAGAAATTGTGTTTGGGACGCAGTAAACTCACTATTGATGCGTCCATTTCTTTCCAAATTCAATCTTGTAAAATTAAGTTTTTGCCGAGAAAAGTGGTCTGAAGGAGATGTTTTCAATATAAAATAGATATTAGAGAGATATCGTTAAACAAGGGGATTACATAAGATCTTTTGTTTTTGTTTGTCACTGCGGTATCAAACTGGTGTCATAAATCGTGGAAATGGTATGGACTATGGTCTGACTCCTATATTTCTGGGATTGTGACTAATCGGAGCAGTCAGATGACCGGCTGATCCCGGGGCTATACAGGAGAACTGATCTAATTAGAGCTGCTCTGTAAATAGTGGATGTTTGTTGGACTGTTGCAGAAGAAAAACTTTCCTTCAAACTCTTGTCAGTCCTCCATGTTGTACATTATATTAGAAAATATATACTGTATTTGCTATGATTTATGATATTTGCTCAAATGTCAGGCAGAAGGTGGTCAGCAGCAGCAGAAGTCGATCTGTGACATTTGTTTAATAAGCAGTGAGAGCAGGTAGGCACGCTAGGAACTGAAAGTGTCTGTTGTGAAAAGGTTTCCTTACTTCTTTTTCACTGTTCCCAAAGTGTGCAGTGTTTTCGTGTCTGCTTAATTATTCATTTCAGTCCAGTGTGTCCAAAACTGGGAGAATCGCTGATCCTGCTTTTCATAGCGATGTTTGAAATCAGAAGCTCATTCTGACACTATTTACTGATGAATGACCGTTTTTAAATGACTGTAATTCAAATAGGCCACTAACCCACAGCTGGGCGGTGGTTTCAGTGCATTTCTGAATTCTTAACTGAAAATAAACTGTAGGCTATCAATAAGTAAGATAACAATGTAATATAAAATATATCAATTCTTTCCATATGCTGGTTTGTATGAAGAGACCCAAAATGAACACGTACTACTTGATTACTTGAAAACATTTGTATGACGGGAGTGTCATTTGAATAATTGTATTATATGAGAATAGTCTCATCTACAATGTTTCTCTCTTCTCTCCAGGACCCAACACCTACGACGACGCAGCAGCTTACATCCAAGCACAGTTCGAGAGCAAGAATCGCTCTCCAAATAAAGAAATCTACTGTCACATGACCTGCGCCACAGATACAGGAAACATCCAGGTGGTGTTTGACGCCGTAACCGACATCATCATCGCCAACAACCTCCGAGGGTGTGGCTTGTACTGAGCACGCCCACACACCCGTAATATCCTCCCCCTTTGTCCCCTCTTCTCTCTCGCCCCTCCTGTCCTCCTCCCCCCTCCTCGTTCCTGTTCCTTTGACACTGCTGTGGAAATGATGATGATGATGACGATGATGATTCTGCTGATTATTTAAAGAAAAAAGAAAGAAAAATGCAACTAGGTACATATTAATAATGAGGATCATTTTAAAAAATAGGCATACGTATATATAAAAAAAAATATATATATATAATGTTTTTAGTTCTTGTATCTTCTCTTCTCGCTCCGACTTCTCCTCCTGATGTTTTTGGCTCGCTGCCAAGCAAACAAATTTGTTTTAGTAGAAAACACGAAACCCTGCAGCCTGGAAAACTTCTTGAACAAAGTCAATGAAAGCCTCCGTTCCCCGTCCTGCTCTAATTTTCTTTCTCAGCTGTGTCTTTTGTTGTTAACAAAAACAAAACCTGTACTTTTTTTTTGGCAGATTTTCTTTTTTTTGTATTACTACTATGAATACGACTTCTGTTTTATTTGTGTTAATTGTGTGTATATTTATTACATGAGTATCAGTCCGTACACTGATTTTATTCACATTTTGCCTCACCTTGACACCTTTTATTTGTGTATTATTTTGTTAGTTTTTTGCTATAGTAGTGATTATGTAATAACAATTTTTGCGGAAATGTGTGAAAATGTCGATAGCACTAAAGATCACCAGACAAGTCGGCGAAAACCTTAAACTCTCGAGACCTGCTGAAACTGACAACACCGATTTTGGCATTTGTGTTTTGTTTACATTAGCCAAGACAATTTAAGATGTTTGTCAATTTTCTTTTTCTTTTTGACTAAGTTGTATCATTCTACTCCCCACAATCCGGTTTTCATCAACAGGAAGTGAGGCTTCCTGTTTCCCAAACCTGGCCTTAGTCATTCGCCAGCCGTCGGTCGTAGCCGAGCCTGAGAGCCAATAGGAAATGTGCTAAATGTCCTCTCAGTGCCATGTAACAGAGGTACTGTACTGTAGATAGCGACGCTTTTAGAAGCAAGTACACAACGTTATAACTCTACCTTCCACACTGTTATAACCTCTAGACCTACTACCATTCTCCATGTAAGGAAACTCACTCCTGGTTTGATAATGGTTGATTAATTTATTGATTGATTGATCGCCTGACTTACACATGCCTCTCTCTCTCTCTCTCTCTCTCTCTCTCTCTCTCTCTCTCTCTCTCTCTCTCTCTCTCTCTCTCTCTCTCTCTCTTCATTTACACACCACCATGCCTTTACTTTCTCCATCCATCTTTCTTTTTGCATGGCGCCCTGCCGTCCTGATTTCCTCCTTTCTTTCCAACCCTTCTCTCCCCTAACCCTCCCTCCTCTTCTCCTCTTCCTCCTAAAGCCCTGACACAGATAGCATGAGTTACTCAAGCTTTTGTATAAAGAGACCAATTAATTCATAAAACAGAAAAACAAAAAAAGCTTCACGTAGATACTGTTGAGATAATAATTTTAAAAATTGTTTTAATAAAAATTGCAAAAGATAAATAAAAAAGACGGAAAAAAAAAAAAAAGAGTTAAGAAGACGGACATCAGCAACAGAGAGAGATCGATGATCGGGTCCTGAATGGGACGGGCTGGGGTCAAATAGGAAAAAAAGTGAGAGTCAAAGTTTTGAAGGGTTGAAAGGTCATGTGAGGCTTGGAAGAAGAAGTGTAGATTGTGGGATTCTTGCAGTAACAGTAAGAAGAATCTACACCTACAAGAATGAATAAGACCGACGAGCGAGGGTATTACTACAACAACGATCATTATGATCCTGTAATATTCTCAAAAGATAATCTTTCTTGTGCTTTGTAGCTACGAAACATTCTTTTCTCTTTATTTCCGTTTTTTAAATAAAGATGTTTTGCAAAGAGTTCCAGTTTGACAGCGAGCTCATATGGAACCACGACGGTCTCAGACTGACCCTGTGTTGTTGTAATGCTCTGAACTGTGCCCCCCCCCCCCTCTCCTTTTACCATTTTGCCTGTTTCCCTGCATTAGAACCGTGTCCTCACCTTAGCCTGACTCAGAACAATTAAATATAATATTATAACAATATCTATTTTTTATTATTTCAGAAAAAATGAACCACTTTTTTTGGGGAGAGCACGTTTCTCGCTGCGTCCGCTAGTTAGGGACGCCGCATGTTCACACATCAACGCTGTATAAAGTCATGCTCCTTTCTTCTTCTGTCTCTTTTCAGTTTGACACCTTCCAGGTCTACAATGAAAAGCACAGTTCTCACGTCACACACACACACACACACTTGCACACACAAACACACACACATAATAAGTAGATTTGGAAATGTGTTATCTGTTCATACTTAATCTCTGTTATCCTCATCGATCTATATTGACCTCTTTCTTGCCTTCTTGATTTCTAGTTTTGAAAAGAGAAAACAACTGTGCATAATGACATGATATACCTGTTCCTTTGGCATTCTGTTCCTGTTACCTTCATTATTTTTTTATTTTTACCTCTTTGTTTTGTTCTTTACCCAGTGAATGCTTTTTTTCTGTGCAGCTTTCTTTTTCTCTCTTCTCTCTCCCTCTACTCCTCTTTAGTGAATGGTTGTTATTTCATGTGGGATGTCCGTGCTGGAAAAACCAATCGAATGTAGTGTTTACATTAAAAAGCCACTGTTTTCATGACTACAAAAAAATCTCTTCTTGCCTCCGAGTCGTTCTGTATCACTGTGTCTGTTTTCACCTTTCAGCTTTGAGGCGGTGTCGCACGTTCAGTCCCAATCAATACGTCGAGCAATCTGGGATTATTTCATTTACAAAAACTAACACTAGACAAAGACGGCACCGACGTCAATAAACAGTAACTGTGACGATATCAATGTGCAATATTGTTGATTGAAAAAGTCTAAAATGTAGTTAACATTTTATTAACTTTACCAAAATCTCTTTGTTTTCATTTGTTTTAATGCAGCAGTTCCGTTTCCTGCACACACTGAGCACAGTCGGGTGGACTTAAAGTTAATTACTACAACAGGGCTCGGGAGAAAGAAACAAGGTGTATTTTGGCTAGACTAGATTGATTAAAATGTTCAATATAATCTGAGACTAAAGGTTAAAATGACTGAAGACTAAAATATCAACAGTTTTTATTTACTGTGTAAAAAGACCTGCAAATTAAACGTAAGTTCTCTGAAATCAGCAGATGTCAGTGTCCCCATTTGGATATTTAATTTAACACCTGGAAAAGTGCCGAGTCAGACGGCTCGCTAGCACCAAAAAGCATAACACCTCTGTGAATAGCTTGCCCACAGAAATGTAAAACACTGTCGACAACTGGAAATAAAATGAGCACCATAACTGAAACAAAACCAGCTTCAGGACTTCTACTGGTTCACACTGTGACAACAAATGAGACAGTGTTGTTGATCTCTTTTAATTGCATTTTAGTAAGCTCTCGCTGATTACAGCTGGGCGTCCTATAGCCAGCAGCAGGCAGCCCGACACTGCTGCAGTCAAAGAGGGAGAACATGTATTATCTCAGGAGACAAAGCTCAGTTTGTAAAATACACCAGGCTGACCCAAGTGCCTTTCAACGTACACAGTTACATCTCCAGAACACTTGTCCAGAGGTAATATAGCTCACTGTTTCACCTCAGCTCCTGCATCAGCCTGAGTTGTTGGTCAACACTCGTAGTCCCCAGACGAACCCTTGACTTTCCTTCTAACGTCACCATGGGGATGACCTTTTGGGTTTAGGGTTAAATATCTTGGCAACTTTTGGTAGAATTTCTATGAAATGAGTACAGACATTAATGTTCCACACAAGATGAATAAGTGATGGTACCCGTGACTTTTCATGTATCTTTCATGAACATGGTTTGTATTAATAGAGATGGAGACGGTTGGCCACTCAGCCTTGCTGCCAATTTGTCCCAGTGGCGAAAAAGAATCCCCCACGGCCCAAAGAGCTTTTCACCCACGGACGACCATTACAAAAGACATGCCCTAAAACTGTGGCTAGAGCACCTTTATATGGTCGTGTCTACACCGAAGATCTGCAAAACTAATGACATTCCCATCAGCCTCAGGTGTACCTTGTGTGTAGTTATCCAATGTTAGCATGCTAACCTGTGAATACTAAGTTGGTGAACAAGGTACACATTTGCTAAACATCTGCATGTTAGCATCGTCACTACTAGCATGTTCGCATGCTAATGTAAGAATTTTGTTCAAAGCACCGCTGTGCATAAAGACATTTTTACAGCTGCTAGTGTAGCTGTCAAACACGTTTCCAGCAGGTGTCGGCCTCTGGCAGGGTTGTCCCTGGTCATCAGTTCAAGTCTGTTTAACTGTACGGAGGTAAAAAGAGAAACAGCACAGGAAATGTTATCATCAACAGATGCATTGTGCATTACCTTTTACAGCTTTATTAAGTGTACTTACTGCTTCCACATACTACTGTAATAATGTTTGTGAGTAAAGCAATATAACCAGAAGGATGAACACTATCATCCTTCTGAAGACCCACTTCATAAAAATAGGGAATGTTTCATTTGAGAAGATAAAAAACAGAGCCAGAAAGAGTTGGATCAAATATCTGTCACGCACACACACACACACACACACACACACACACACGACGCACACATGATAACAGAGAGACACAAACACGTTGCTTCCTGTCATTCTCAGTTGATCCCCACTGGGAGGAAGTCGTGAAGTGAGTTCAGAAACAAACAAACACATTTTTGCTTTCCTGCTCTCGTCCTGCTCTCATACAATGTAAGTCTCACACATATTCTCTCAAATACTGGAGATGCTAACTTCCATTCAACAACACTGAAATAAAGCATATAGGCTACATTAAATCACTAACCAAGAGGCGTTAGTGTTTGCTTTACACTATATCAGGGGTCGGGAACCTTTTTGGCTGGGAGAGCCATAAAAGCCAAATATTTTTTTTATGTATTTCCTTGAGAGCCATATAAATGCAACTTTATGCGTGCATTTTTTAAGAATAACACGTCTCCAAGTACTAATAGAGCTATCAGTGTTTCATTGAACAGGTGCTCTTTTATTAAATAAACTAAACGCTTACGTTATTTATCTCATTTATGTGCACGTTTCAGTGTTTACTGCACGGGTGTCAAACTCAAGGCAATTATATCCGGCCCGCGAGAAAATATCATATCTGTCATAACTGGCCCGCCGGTTTTGGTAATTAAATCAATGCATGGCACAACCACGGGGAAATACATTTGAGGAAGAATCTAAATATGTGAATGAAATGAAAGTTTTTGGAAAGCAAAGGGAAAGACACCACAGATCTCTGGGACGATGTGAGCTGGACTGTTTGTGCGACACAACGAAGCATCTCACTGTTAAACCTGCAGCTTCAGGGCCGTGTGATCACGGACATGTGTGATGCAGTGAGAGCTTTCCAAGCCGAGCTGCCTGTGGGAGACTCTGATGCAGAAGGAAACTTTAGGTCACTACAGTGTTTCCAAACACTGACAAACATCTCCACCTCTGTGTTCCTGACAGCATTCTGCTGATCAACTGAGAGCATTTGCAGCTCAGAAATTAAAATTTAACTGCTCAGCAATCCGTTTGCAGTTGACTTAAATATGTTCCATATCTTTTTGCACTTTATGTGTACCCTGTTCAATAAATGTGGACCGTGTTTGGCCCTCGACGTAGTCCCAGTTTTTAATGTTGGCCCTCTGTGAATGAGTTTCGGTCTACTGCTTGCTTTGCGCAGTCTCGCGACGGGCGGGGCTCCGCCCCCTACACACACACACACACACACACACACAGTGGAGGAAAGGAGAGGGCAGAACTAAAAAAAAATCCGCTGCTAAATGTTTTACTTTAAAATGGCACAGTATAATTATTTATTACTTGTTAAGTTAAAAAATGTCAGCTCAAAATTGTCTGCGAGCCATATCGCGTTATCGAAAGAGCCATATGTGGCTCGCGAGCCGTAGGTTCCCGACCCCTGCACTATATAGATCCCCCTTCTACTTCTTCACACTTATACTGTCAACATGAAATGGGAGTCCCTTACTCATCCTCTATTGGTATTAGTCATATTACAGATTTCTCCACAGCATACAGCTATCTGCTCATGACTTCACAGCATCCTGTCTCTATAGTGCAGACACACACATCTCACATAGTGCTGTATCATGTCAGTACTCTGATATAAAGCAGGGGAGTAATCGTGCACATACTGTACACACACATCACCAGATACCACACACTCTGGCCTCGTATTATTGCTACTGTACTGCACATACTTTTGACATGAGACATCACACACACTCAAACACAGATCACAAAGAATCCCTGTCATGGCAGATAGAATAGTAAATGTGAGCTGGAGTGATAGGAGGCAGAGAGAGAGAGAGAGAGAGAGAGAGAGAGAGAGAGAGAGAGAGAGAGAGAGAGAGATGGAGGTGGTGTCAGACAATATTCATTCACACATGAAGGGAGAGAGGAGTCTTTCGTCCTGGCTGCTGTGGCAGTAGCTGTAAGTAAAAGGCTGGTTCACAGGGTTCAAGCATAATACAGAGAGAGGAGGAGAGAGGCTGGTCAGAGGGAGAGAGCCACCAGACAGCAACAGAGAAGGAGTGAGGGTGAGCACAAAGAGAGAGGCATGTAAGGAAGCAAAGCTCTGAATCGTATCTAGTCGACTCACCCTGATTACTTTTTTAAAATAAAATCATTCAGTCACTCTCCTGACCTATGATGTATCTCGTTTAAAAGCTTCTCTGACATTTTTGAAATTGGGCCAATAATTGAATCTTTGTCTGGATTGTTTGTGTGTTTGTTTGTATCCTCATCAACTGTTGTTTTCCAACAGCTACTGTTCCTGTGTCCACATGATGTAACAACACAGTGGCAGTACAAGTCAACACCAACTATTACAACTCACACTTACATAATGACAATACACCATCGGTATGATTATTACCATTGTCATTGTATTGTTGTTACAGTGAGGTTGCCAGGTTTGCTACGAGCGTGCCTGTACAGTGACACCCACTCTATGTAGCATTGCTATACTTGAGTTGTGTCAAGAAACACTTACAGTACATTACTCCTCCTTTTCCTTCCTTAAATCTGGATTAAACTAGTTTGTGAGCTTTAGAGGTGTTGACATTTGTTTATGACATATTTTTTAACTTTGGCTGACTGTTTCCTCATGCTTCCTTTCTTTATGCTAAGCTAGGCTAATTGGCTCCTTGCTCTAGCTTCACGTTTAAGTTGCAAACAACAGTAGCATTGATCTTCTCATATAACAGCGAAAAAAGGCGAATAAACATATTTCCTAAAATGTTGTGAGTGAGTATTTATTAAAAAGCTCTGTGGTTTATAAAGAGAGGCCGCTGCAGAAGAGAGGAGCAGGTATTGATTTTTTATTTCCGCAGGGGTGAAGCCCGACAGGGAAAAATTGAATTAGGAGTAGAGTGACTGACAGCTACATTAGACAGTTGAGTGTCAAGAATTTTCAATCCTACTCAGAGTGACCTCACCCTCTCGCTGCCAGTGAGATATTTTTAAATCTTGTGGAAAACATCAATGAGTCATCATCAATTGAAACACGATAACTGCAGTAACATCAGCTTTCTGCCTAACTGAAACAGACACAGAGCCAACTTCACACATGGAAGTCATTTTGAACAGGACTACAAGTGGCAAAGACTTTCAGCATTTTTTACTGTCTGGCATTTTGTGTGCACAGAACCGGCTCTTCCTCACTACAAAATAACAGCAAACCACACAGCCCTCTGTATTGTATTATCTTGTGTCATGCCGCCTCGCATGTACCTTTGCACAACTCACAGTAGTAAAAACAATCATTTAGCTGTGGGCACAGATGAAACATCAACCTACACTCAGAATGATGAGTTCCAATACAAAATCTTTTTTTCAAAGTTGCACAGGATGGAAGGAAATCAACATCTAGCTCTCATACGTAACTGTGTTCATGTGCATCATATTTACTGGAGCAGTCATTTTAATAGCCAAGAGTAAAAGGTAATACCTGAAATATGATGCTTATTGCCAGGCTGTAAACTGTAATGATCAATAAAGGAAAATGGGTTTTATATGGAAATAGAATCCCTTTCAGATTTAATTCAGTACACTAGTGTACAGACAGAGAAGGGGAAATAGCAGGCCACCAGCAGACACTGCAGGAAGTGAATGCAAACTAAACATGCATCACACAACCGCCTGTAAAACCACAACATGCCATTTAAGGTTTTGGATTCAACAAAGCACTTTGGATCGAGTTGTGTAAAAGTGATATATAAATAAACCTGAGTTGAGTTGAGTAGAGCTAAGATATAACACATTAATTATTAAGCTTGGAGGTGCCTGTAGGCAGATATCAACCTATTTAATTCAGTGTATGATATGCACACACTCTTGGTATCTTGGTGATGCTCTGTTAGGGCTGTACTGCAGACATCTTCACTTCATGTTTGTGTCTGTGGCTTTCAGTCACAGGATCAACTGGATTGAGATCATGTGGCTGAGTTTTCCATTCAACTATGTTCCTCTGGCCATAAAAAACCCGTCCTTGGTGGATTCATCTGTACAGTTTGTTAGGCTCATATACTTTTCATCTGATTTATCACCACTTTAATTTTACAGCCACTGCTTCATTTCAAAGCCAATGTGATACCATATAAAGGTGTCACTGTCTTATTACTTTGTAATTGTGCTGCCTGTATCCTTTACATACATAATGAATGGCCATGAATCAAAATGACAGGTCTGACAATAGACTGTTTACGCAGTTGGAACAAAATTACCTTAATGGTGCACTAAGAAAACACAGAGAAATGCCTTTACATTGGTTCTCCATTCAAGTCACGCTTCACTAAAAACCAGACCAGACTCAGTGCTCTTCCACATTTCAGAGGAATAGCTGAGTTGACAACAGCAAGGGAGACAAGTTGTTTCTCTTTTTATTAGAGAAAGATCATTGACCTATTTACAGCTTCTATACTTTCTTTTGTGCAAGCTGGTAAAACGCATAATTCCTGCACCTTAAAGTTCTCGTGATGTTAGAATTAACACCCGATCTAAACTGAGAAAAAACAGCATCATCGCTCAACAAAAGGAGTTGGCAGTCATGATCAATGGATGGTATCCATTAAGACTTTCAGAGATGAGGTAGAGGTTAAGTATAGATGTACAGTTGGACCATCTGAGTCACAGCAAACACATTTTGTCACGTTGGTAGCTATAGCCCCATTATGTCCGGTTAGTTTTGTATCACTATCACTGCTCTATAGTGATAGTTAGACATCAGATAGCTTCACATCACATTGGCCATATTTTGTCTCATTTTCACTCAAAGTGTTCCACATAAGCAATACATCAGTAGATGATCAGGAGCTGACACATTGCTGCCGCACGGTTTAACAGTTAGCCTTTTTTTGCTAGCATTGCTTTTTAATGCAGAAAAAAAGCTGTGTAGTGAACATTTGAAGAGATTTAGAAGCAGAGAGCAAGACAGGGAGGAGGGGAGAGAAAGGGGGTGAAGCTTATCGCCTGTCAGAGCCTCGCTATAATGTTTAAGAAGCCTGCACTGAAATCAGGCAGAATAAGCAGTCATCATTCGCCTTGAGATGTTTAGCCAGGAGCCTGCCAATGTAATGAACCAGGCCCACTGCCAATGTTAATCCACCAGAGCACCCGCATTACACTTCATCTCTAAAGAAACTTTTAGTTGTTGTTTTACAAGTACAATTACAGCTGTTTTACACATTGATTTTATATTTGGGCCACAAAGTATTTCCAGGTCAGTTACCTACGTATATAACGTAGGTAAGTTATGCGAGTTAAGTATGTTGCATAAGTAAACCTACGTACGTCGGTTAAAGTAAGTCCACGTTTTCCAACTTTTGGTTTCATATGGGACTCAAATAGTCGTCTCCTAGGTGAAAGCCCTGTGTTTGTTTGGTACCTTTACTCGTGTTAAAAATGATTATGGCCATTATAGGCAGCCCTTCATGTGCAGAACTGACACCAAAGGAAAACGTGGAGTGTTTTAGTTTGATGTGTAGGGCCAATGACCAAGCCGCAACATTTGACGAGTTAGGAGTGAGATCGTGCTGATCAGTATGAAACCAGGACTGTATAGAAAATCATGTGTCACAGTCTTGATTTTTTGTATATCCTGTTTTATTTTGAAGTGTTCACTCCCCCTTATGTCATGTCGAGTTGTACTTCCTGTCTGTGTGTTTTCTCCCTGTGATTGTTGATTTGTTCCTCCTGTTCACCTTGTCCTTGTGTTTTAGCTTCTCTCCCCAGCTGTGTCTCGTTCCCCTCGTTTAGTGTCTGTGTGTATATATCCCTGTCTTTCTCAGTGTTCCTTGTCAGATCGTCATCTAAGTGTCACCCTTGCAGATGTTTCCTTGTGCTTCCTCGTGGTTCCTCGTGCTCCCCGTGTCATCCTGGTTTGTTTTTTCAGTTTACTGTTTACCTTTTGTATTTTTGTTATTTTGTAAGCTTTTTGGAATAAAGCCCTCTTTTAACCCTAACCTAACCTAACCCTGCCGATTCTTCCACTCAACTTCCTTTTGCCGAGCTACGGCAACCCCCATTTCCAGTCGCGCTGCGGCAGCCTCCTACTACTGTCGGGCTGCACCAGACCCCAGTCCCTGAGCCATTTCTGGGGACTCGCCTGGCCCTGGGACTTCCAGGTCTCAGCGCAAGAGACCCAGACCCCGGCAGACCCCTGTTTCCGCTACCAGGCCGCGACAGCCTCCAGTTTCCGCTACCAGGCCGCGACAGCCTCCAGTTCCTGCTGCCGGGCCGCTGACAGCCTCTTGTTCCTGCTGTTGGGCCACAACAGTCCCCTGTTTCTGCTGCTGGACCGCAACAGCCCCCTGTTTCCGCTGTTGGGCCGCGACAGTCTCCAGTTTCTGCTGCCGGACATCCGCAGACTTCAGTTCCCGCTGCCGGACCTCCGCAGACTTCAGTTCCCGCTGCCGGACCTCCGCAGACTCAGGTTCCCACTGCCGGACCTCCGCAGACTCTGTGCTCCCTCCGTCCCTCGAGACCCCAGCCCCTGTGCTCCCTCCGTTCCTCGAGACCCCAGCCCCTGTGCTCCCTCTGTCCCTCGATACCCCAGTCCCTGTGCTCCCTCTGTCCCTCGATATGCCAGACCCTGTGCTCCCTCTGTCCCTCGATACGCCAGTCCCTGTGATCCCTCTGTCCCTCGGGACCCCAGCCCCTGTGCTCCCATCTCTTCCCGAGACCCCTGTGCTCCCATCTCTTCCCGAGACCCCTGTGCTCCCATCTCTTCCCGAGACCCCTGTGCTCCCATCTCTTCCCGAGACCCCTGTGCTCCCATCTCTTCCCGAGGCCCCTGTGCTCCCATCTCTTCCCGATACCCCTTCGCTCCCCTTGACTCCCGAGACCCACGTGTTCCCCCTTCGACTGTCGAGACTCCAGTGACTCTGGCCCGGTCTCCTGAGCAGCTCCTGCCCGGCCTCCCCGCCATTCTCATGAGTGGCTCCAGCCGCATCCAGCCCAGGCTCTCCGTCCGCCTTGCCGTCCTCCAGAGCGGCTCCGCTCGCATCCTGCCCAGCCTCCCCTCCGGCTTCCTGAGTGGCTCCAGCCGCATCCAGCCCAGGCTCTCCGTCCGCCTTGCCGTCCTCCAGAGCGGTCACCTGCCCTGCCTCCTGCAGGCCTTAGACCCTTCTCCGGCGCCCCTCCTCCCACCCTGCTTGTTTTTTGAATTTTGGGACATCTGGAATCCGTCCCTTGAAAGGGGGATTCTGTCACAGTCTTGATTTTTGTATATCCTGTTTTATTTTGAAGTGTTCACTCCCCCTTATGTCATGTCTAGTTGTACTTCCTGTCTGTGTGTTTTCTTTCTGTGATTGTTGATTTGTTCCTCCTGTGTCCGTTCACCTTGTCCTTGTGTTTTAGCTTCTCTCCCCAGCTGTGTCTCGTTCCCCTCGTTTAGTGTCTGTGTGTATATATCCCTGTCTTTCCCAGTGTTCCTTGTCAGATCGTCATCTAAGTGTCACCCTTGCAGATGTCTCCTTATGCTTCCTCGTGCTCCCCGTGTAATCCTGGTTTGTCTTTTCAGTTTACTGTTTACCTTTTTGTTATTTTGTACGCTTTCTGGAATAAAGCCCTCTTTTTGTTAATCTCCTCGTCTTGCATTTGAGTCCTCACCTTACCTTGACATCATGGATGTGTGTGCTCTCGTGTCCTTGTGTGCGAGTACAATACAAACATAATTGGGATCCACTATCAGAAACATTGCTTCACAGTGCTACTAGTGGTGGGAACTCCAACAAGGCACCTTTTAGTGGCTTTACATTATAAGAGAACATTAATGATGAGTGAATTCCATTCAGGTGTGTCAGCTTCTGGAACTGCACCTGCTGGATCACTTCAATGGAACAGATCATCAATGATTAGTGTAACTCGTCTCCTGGCTGTAGCTTCACATTGAGTGGACAGACATGTGAGTGGTATCAGTATAAACTCTCATCAAGACAGCCAAGATATTCCTTTAACTCAATTTAGCTGACTTCTCATATTATCCTCAAAATGCGCTACACAACTGTTATTAGCCTTTTCCTTCATGATTTATCAAAATTAAACGTATATTTCACATTTTTAGCAGCCAGATTTACATCACCTGTTTGTCTTATACTATACATGGTCAAAGAGACCATGTGTAAAATATTTGTTATGGTTGAAAGCAATATTTAGTTCATGCGAGGCTCTGCTGTAATCTGTTGAAGGTGATATTACTTGTGCAGTACTGTTGGTATGAGGCCCACCCTTCCTGTTCAAGAGCAGCAGGCACCCACAGAAACCTGACAGGATATTATAAGAGGAAGTTCAGTTGCAATGTGACGTCAAGAGATTAGGTTACACTTTGTTAACCTTTAACGTGTCTCCATGCATACAGCTTGTGAACATTACGGTGAGTGCAGAAAATGTTTGTGGAAACAGTTGATCTGTACTAATAAAGATATTTGTCTTTCTGATGCAGTTCAAGTTTTTTTTCTTTTAATTAACTGTACTGCAAAAACTGTAGAAATACATGCAGAAGGTACAGCGAGTTTGTGATGTGGATGTTACAAAGACTAAACGATCGTCCTGTCTCTTAATCTTAAATCAAGCCAACCTCTTTGCTCTCTGCCCTCCTCCTCCTTCTTCTTCTTCTTCTTCTTCTTCTTCTTCTTCTTCTTCTTCTTCTCTCTCTCTGAAGTGGAACAGTTAACCCACCTTGTGGTGAGAGGAGGGCACTGCACCACCACACCCAGTGATTCTGCTGCTGAATGCAGGACGAGCAGCCAAATACCAGAATACATGTGTTGATTACATGATGATACAATGACACAAACTGTATCCACTCACTGTTACTGCCTCCACAGATAGAGAGATGGTGACAATGCTACCAAATGAACACACACACACACACACACACACACACACACACACACACACACACACACACACATACACACACACACACACACACACACACACACACACACACACACACACACACACACACACACAAACTAAAAGGATATTTATAGTGCACAAGCACTGTTGCTAGGATACCAGCCAACTCAGAATTCTCAGACATGCAGTTTAGCTTTGTTTACAAACGTGAGCATGTTCAGTATGGTTTGCCGGACTCACACACACATACACACACACAAACACACACACACACACACACACACACACACACACACACACACACACACACACACACACACACATACACACACAAAATTGAGTCTGTGTCCACACCGTATATCTCACAGGATCCTTTTGACCAGTAGCACTGAGCTGACAGTGACCATAGTGAGAGAAAATGCTGACAGTTTTTTTGTCAGGGTCTCTGGTTGCTATAGTCCTGGTCTCTCAGCAGCATCCCCTTGGTAACATAGGAAGGTGTCAGAGTGTAAAGCTGAGGCTCCTCATGGGGAACAAAGCTGCCATGTCGCCCTCTGCTGGTCCAGAGTGAGCTCAGCAATTTTATTTATTTATCACAAAACTACAAAATAAACGTCATTGAATGGGAGAAACTTTTTGGGTATCCAGTTGTGGATCATGTGTTGGCGACAGTTATGAAGTGATCTCACTTCCTTATGATGATGAGAAGAATACAGTGCAAACAAAGAAGGAATGAAACTACAGAGAGAGCAAGAGTGCACATTTTTAGCTGTGTTTAATTTAATCATCTTAATTTAATCCAATTTGTTTAAATCCAAATCCCAGTTAATCTGTTAAAAACAGGATTTCTCTTTCCCCAGTGTGGTTCATTGGTCAGGAGGAATTTCTCTGTATGTGCCAATGAGTGGTTAGTTTAGACAACAATTGAGTTTTATTCATGCTTTATAAATGTGTGCTGCAAATATAGTGCAGTGACATGATGCTGCAACAGTACAGACTGATGACCTCAGGCAGCATTGTGCCTCTCATGTATTATCACTATTGAGACTGGATATTGAGAGCGGTATGACATGCCGAAGAAGGCTCTATTTGCACAACATGAACACTGAAAAAACCACCAGTTTTAATAGCATAGAATGTATCTTTCCAATCATTTATATTTTCATCAAATTTCATATTTCATATTATTTATGACTAACTTGATTAGAAATCCATTTTTCATCCAGTTGATTCATAAAAATCCTTCATATCTCACAAAGGGTTAAATACAACTCCCATTGCCAGATTTTAGTAACAGATTGTGAGACATTGAAACACCTTATCTGCTTTTCAACAAGGACATTAATTATCCGTCAGATACGCTGCTTGTACATCTTTAATTTTACCCTCAAACAGGTATATACTTTTAAGGTCACTACACCATCTTTCAAATCATTCTGATATTTTAAGGTTGTGTTTGTAAAAAAAGGGTGAGACAAGCCCTGTGTAAATCAGCGGTCTGTGTGTTGCTTTAAACGATGTATATACATGCGGGATGTAACAGCACACTCCGTTTATACCACAGTGTCTTTTCCAATATTTCCACTGGAGGGCACCAGTGTTCAAATACTCACAGAGTGGCTTCAAGGGATAAGATCTGGTTAGAGAATATGAGCAAGTGGGAGATTTTGTTTTTACAACATTAAATGTGTTAATCACTTCAAAATGGGAGCACAAAATACAACTTAATGGCTGTGGGATGCCAGATGGATACAACTGTAATACTGGACTCAAAGATGTTACCATCTACTTAATATCATAGCTCCATATTTGTGTGGTGTTTGTGTTTATTTGTGCACTCATGAGGAGTATGAGAGCCCCCACACACCCTACCTCCTTGTCTCTTCGGTGGGCAGACAGACAGACAGACAGACAGACAGACAGACAGACAGACTGGCTGACCGTAACACTGTAACTGATATACTAAAATACTGGACCATGTGCCATTCCAAATTTGTCTGTCAGCCACGGGATCCCGTCGTCTGACCAAGAATAAACACACACATCCAAGCGTCTCCCCTGCTCTGTACAGTAACTGTGTGTGTGTGTGTGTGTGTGTGTGTGTGTGTGTGTGTGTGTGTGTGTGTGTGTGTGTGTGTGTGCGTGTGTGTGTGTGTGTGTGTATATTGGGGTATCACAGTTAGAGATGCAGGGATGTCTGGGTGAGGAACGAGGTTGATTCTCAGTCGCTGATGTAACCAGACTGGCAGAGTTGGGGTCACAGTGAGCCAACGTGCAGCTCTCTTTATGGAGCCGAGCCGCCTGGTAATCCTGTCTGTTGCTAATGGTCATTTAATCCAAAGCAGAGTTAGTAACACTTTGAAGCCACAGACCCTGCTGGACTTTTACTGACCCTCAACACGCCTCATCACAGACCGTTAAGACGTTTAATTTCTCTGATTGCTGCTTCCTCAGTAGCACAAGAAAGCAGACATGTTATGTACTGCCAAATAGGAAGTAAAAAGTTATTTGTGTAGAGAAAACAGATTTTATGAAAGCAGGAATAAGAAATAGTTGAGATGTTGCATTGAAAGAAAAGAAATCCCTCATGCATGATGGATTTGCTCCTTTAGTGCTTTAGTTTTGCTGAAATTGTTGTGCAGACAGCAGTTTCCTGGTCTTGGTTTCTCTGACAGTAACATTTCAGCACTACAGCGTGTTTGAACATTATTGAAGAGGAGGAATAACAGGTAGCCGCACACAGAAAGAGCGACAGATGACAAGTCACTTTGTTCACATGCTTGCTCCATCCCCTTTTTGTACACACATCAAGCAGATGAGTCGAGAATGGCATCTTCACTCTCCTCTGTAGACACACACACACACACACACACACCCACACACACACACACACACACACACACACACACACACACACACACACACACACACACACACACACATTGTCTCGAGTCAGCTGTGTGTTACTGAAGCATCATTAGCGTTTCTTGCGTTATTGATGAGTTTTAAATATTTATTAGGTCACTTCCACAGCAGCAACGTCTTCTAAACCAGCAAACAAAGCAGAGACATTTCTGTGTGTGTCCTTGAATTACAATGAGGAGGAACAACAGGGATGAATCTGTGATATAGGGGCATTTAAATTTGAACTTCTGTCGAGGGATTAATATGCTAATTATTTTAATAAAAATGTTATGGATTCTAACAATTTTATCAATTGTCTTAAAATGATTGGATAGTACAGGAGAGTACTGGCGAGTACAGGAGAGTACAGGCGAGTACAGGCGAGTACTGGCGAGTACAGGCGAGTACTGGCGAGTACAGGAGAGTACAGGCGAGTACAGGAGAGTACAGGCGAGTACAGGAGAGTACTGGCGAGTACAGGAGAGTACTGGCGAGTACAGGAGAGTACTGGCGAGTACAGGAGAGTACTGGCGAGTACAGGAGAGTACAGGCGAGTACAGGAGAGTACTGGCGAGTACAGGAGAGTACAGGCGAGTACAGGAGAGTACTGGCGAGTACAGGCGAGTACTGGCGAGTACAGGAGAGTACTGGCGAGTACAGGAGAGTACAGGTGAGTACAGGAGAGTACAGGCGAGAACAGGCGAGTACAGGAGAGTACAGGAGAGTACAGGAGAGTACAGGCGAGAACAGGCGAGTACAGGAGAGTACTGGCGAGTACAGGAGAGTACAGGAGAGTACAGGAGAGTACAGGCGAGTACAGGCGAGTACAGGAGAGTACTGGCGAGTACAGGCGAGTACAGGAGAGTACAGGAGAGTACTGGCGAGTACAGGAGAGTACAGGAGAGTACAGGCGAGTACAGGAGAGTACAGGAGAGTACAGGCGAGTACAGGCGAGTACAGGAGAGTACTGGCGAGTACAGGCGAGTACAGGCGAGTACAGGAGAGTACTGGCGAGTACAGGAGAGTACAGGAGAGTACAGGCGAGTACAGGAGAGTACAGGAGAGTACAGGCGAGTACAGGAGAGTACAGGAGAGTACTGGCGAGTACAGGCGAGAACAGGGGAGTACAGGAGAGTACTGGCGAGTACAGGAACTCTCCTGTACTCGCCAGTACTCTCCTGTACTCTCCTGTACTCGCCTGTACTCTCCTGTACTCACAGGAGAGTACAGGCGAGTACAGGAGAGTACAGGAGAGTACAGGCGAGTACAGGCGAGTACAGGAGAGTACTGGCGAGTACAGGCGAGTACAGGAGAGTACTGGCGAGTACAGGAGAGTACAGGAGAGTACAGGCGAGTACAGGAGAGTACAGGAGAGTACAGGCGAGTACAGGCGAGTACAGAGAGTACTGGCGAGTACAGGCGAGAACAGGGAGTACAGGAGAGTACTGGCGAGTACAGGAGAGTACAGGAGAGTACAGGCGAGTACAGGCGAGTACAGGAGAGTACTGGCGAGTACAGGCGAGTACAGGAGAGTACTGGCGAGTACAGGAGAGTACAGGAGAGTACAGGCGAGTACAGGAGAGTACAGGAGAGTACAGGAGAGTAATGGCGAGTAACAGGAAGAGTACAGGAGAGTACAAGGCGAGTACAGGCGAGTACAGGAGAGGACAGGAGAGTACAGGGAGTACAGGCGAGTACAGGAGAGTACAGGAGAGTACAGGCGAGTACAGGCGAGTACAGGAGAGTACAGGAGAGTACAGGAGAGTACAGGCGAGTACAGGAGAGTACAGGAGAGTACAGGAGAGTACAGGAGAGTACAGGCGAGTACAGGCGAGTACAGGCGAGTACAGGAGAGTACAGGCGAGTACAGGCGAGTACAGGAGAGTACAGGCGAGTACAGGAGAGTACAGGAGAGTACAGGAGAGTACAGGCGAGTACAGGAGAGTACAGGCGAGTACAGGCGAGTACAGGAGACGGGGAGAGAAAGGACGACATGCAGCACAGAGTCGCTGTTTGGATTCAAACCTGGTCCCTGCAGTCAGGACACATGAGGTGCACGCACTGCCAGGTGAGATACCACGAAGCCCCAATAACATATTCATTATAAATGTTACTTACATTTTAATTAAAATAACAATTAAGATGAAATTATGGCCGCAATTAATAATTATTTTCATTATCGATTAATGAATTAATAATTTTATCTAAAAAAATAGCTAAAAATAAAAGGCCCATGACTATTTCCCAGAGTCCAAAGCGACGTCTTCAAATAACTTGTTGTGCCTCGCCAACAGTCCAGAACCCAAAGACATTTATCCACAATGATAGAAAACAGAGAAAAGCACTGTGTCATTTTGCAAAGCAGGACATAATGAATATACGGCACGTCTTCTTGACAAATGACTTGAAACAAATAATCAATGATCAAAATTGTTGAAAATGATTATTTTTGCAAATTTAAAATAGGATGTTGTGCATTCAGTGTCCTAAAAGCTATACATTGGACAAAGAGACAAAGTGAAAAAATGCAAGACAAATCAAACGCACAATACACCAAACGAAGCAGAACAAACGAATAAGATGAACAGAAACAACACATCAGCCATGTCGCAGCTCTGCGAGGCTGCAGAGTGTTGCGTTGAGCTAAATGCTAACATGCTCACAATAACAATGCTAACATCCTGATGTTTAGCACAGATAATGTTTGCCATGTTCACCATCTTAGTGTAGCGTATTAGCATCATAACATTTGATAAATAACATCAATATCACTGAACACCAAGGTATTTGGTCGTAAACCCAGTTATGTTACGATCACCAAGGTTATTATTAATCATCCTGTGGAAAATATGAATGTCATGGCAATGAATCATTTAAAAATATATATATTCCAGTCCAAAAACATTGCCTTAAATAGAGAAGGCAAAAACATGACTAAAGCTAAAGACACAACTTTTCCTAAAGCTTCTTTAAATATCACATTTAGATTTAGAGAGACTTTAGAGAGTTTCACCGGAACTATAGGAAGTTTGAGGAATAGCTCAGAATTGCGAAGTGAAAGCGAGATTTAGAGGGAACTGATCCAAACGCAGATAGTGTCATTATTATAAAGCCATAACATTGTGCAATATATATTTACTTCATAATGATAAGTTATTATAAGTCAAACCTAATATTACCATAGGGCGATGCCGCCTATTGCTACATGTATAGAAAGACGACAGTTCACACATCTATATCATCTCAAAGTATATATTGAACAAAACATTAAACAAAACTATGACACTACACTAGACTGACATTTACCTTAATATAAAACTGAAAATTAAATTTGAGTAAACTAAAGGTCAAATAAAGCCTAAAAAACATATCTATAAACTGAACTAAATTAAACTATAATAAACTAGACTAGAACTAAGATGAACTACACAGAATAGATTTGTTAAAAGAAGCTAAAATGGGCAAAGCAAACTTGATTTATTTAGTATGTGAGAAGAGACTTTGAAACTAACGTGAGCCGTGCTCAGTGTGCTGTGTGGAGATGAGACCAGACTGCATGTCAGAACTATTCGCCATGGCAACCACAGATGATCTGATTAATTAATGAACCTTTTACTGCATCACCAGCTACTGTTGTTAGTCACTCACGCACTGTTTGGCCTGCAGCTAACACACACAAATGGGCAGTTTGAGGCAGTAAAGTAGTGAGTGTGTGAGATCCTCAGGCTATCTGAACGAGATAAGGTTTGTCAGAAATCAATGACACGGGAAGTCACAAAAGGAACGTTTCTTTTCATAAAACGGATTCAGAGCATATGCTGTAGCCTGAGGCCTCGTCTCCACCCGTATGATGAAAAGCAATGATTGAAACATTCAGCCTGCACAGACGCACTGCAAGTAGGCCAAAACATTTTTAGTTTTAGACAAATAGGATGCATCATATTCTTACATGGAAATACTTTATATTAGAAACACTGTAATCAAGCACCTCCTCAGCTCTCCTCTGTCTGGGTGTGTGTGTTGTGAAATTTGCCTCGGGGGATGTTTGATGCAAACACACATTTAGTCTCTCCACACACACAGGCAGCCTCACAAACACCAACAAGACAAACAACAAAACATGTCACAACACAGAAGAACTGCATGAGAATGTCCACACACACACACACACACACACACACACACACACACACACACACACACACACACACACGCACATACACACACACACACGCACACACAACCTGCAGGTTCTTGTTCATAGTTTAATTAAGATCTGTGTGGGTGATTATATGAAACTCCAGTGGGAGTCTAGCAGTCATATTTACTCTCTTTGTGTGTTTGTGTGTGTGTGTGTGTGTGTGTGTGTGTGTGTGTGTGTGTGTGTGTGTGTGTGTGTGTGTGTGTGTGTGTGTGTGTGTGTGTGTGTGTGTGTATGTTATTAGTTGTGTTGACAGAAAGAAAGGAGTTATGTTGCAGGGGCGTGTTTTTATCCGCTTGTTCATTGCATAATCAAACATTCATTCCTCATTATGTTGCAAGTGCCAGTAAGTTTTGGCTATAGTGCTATGAATTTAAATTGTCTGTGTCTGACTGTGTGTGTGTGTGTGTGTGTGTGTGTGTGTGTGTGTGTGTGTGTGTGTGTGTGTGTGTGTGTGTGTGTGTGTGTGTGTGTGTGTGTGTGTGAGAAGAAAACTTCTAACAGTTTTAAATGTATTATTATTCAGATATATTTGATGACACTTCTTTTAAGCACTTTCCTACACTGTGAGAAAGTGTAGTTCCTCTTAAGCAGTCTAGCCTACGCTGCTTTGTGTCTCTTAGGCATTTTTCCACAGCAGACAATTTGACTTGTCATAGCAGGAAGAGCAAAGATAAAACAAATATCAAGTTCAATTTCAATGTGAAGTCAAAATGTGTGCTGAGAAGAAGCTCTAATGTCTCATAATGACAGAAGTGGTAGAATAACTTGTGTTCTTTACTTAAGTTAAAGTAAAAATAACACACTGTATACAAACGTAAGTATTGAATTAAAAATGTAACTTAAATCTGCAATAACTGACTTGTTTTGGCCACTTGGGGGCAAACAAGTTGTGAACACAACATTGACACATCATCATGTTGTTGATACACATTCAGCAGTTACAGGGTGACATTATCATTTATTTGGAGACGTGTCTCTGGTGAATTTAAGTTTGATATTCTCTCTCTTTCTTGTTTTTGGTCTGACGAGGGAAATATCTGGCTCTTTAGTTGCTAAATGCTCCAGCTAGTTGCTTACTGTGTCAGTCCTGTTCTCCATGAATTATAAGTTTAACTGAAGCTCACGCGAGGCTTCAGCACACTGAGTTAGACAAATCAAGAGGACATCTTCCAAAGTTGTTGTTTTGTATTGCCATTCCTCCACCATATCCAAGCTAGGAAACACTGTGTGGGGAAATACAAAGAGGGAATGTTGCATTTAACAGATGAACAATGAACCTAACCTTTAAGTCTACCCAAAGTACAGTAGTAAGTTTTATTAATAATATGTAGAAGGCAATGAACTTTATTTGCGTAATATAGCACATTCCTTAACATGTCAGTAGGCCTATAAAAAGGTTGACAGTGTTTTGGACTGATTTAATGTTGTAATAGAGTTCACTGTCCTGGGACAAACCACTCTGGATATCTGTTAGAAACAGGCAATAAAACATCTCACTGCTTGTATTTCCCACAAGGCTTAATGGAGTTTATTCACTTAGTTATTACTTTAATAGTAGACTGAACCTTCTTAGATTTGATCAGTGAAACACGAACATAGTCTGTCCCTTTTCACTCCTCACATAAGGATCCTATAAAGTTGCTGCGGTCCATGCCACGCGTGCGCAGTGCCGGCCCCGAGTAGCGTGTGTAGTAGTATTATTATTGTGAATGGGGGTGGAGGAGGAGGAGAAGGAGGGGAGGGGGGCGGTATTTTGGGTGGACTGTCACAAGAGCGACTCGACGGAGCCAGGAAGTAGACTGTTGATGCTTTCACGTACTTTTGGAATTGCCGTAATTTTTAAACTTAGCAGCTGTGCTTTAAAACAACCCGGCGAAGTGTTACAAAGTGTCACAAGAAAACCGATTGAAGAGCTTTGTTGCCATATCAACAACAGCTGGAGACGTGAACTATAACATACAGCTGTTTGTGCTGTTAAGTTGTATGTTGATACATGTTTCTAAACATTGTTTGTGCCGTTTTCCCCTCTTACTACTTGTTTAAGTTTTAGCCATAAGACTAAGACATGTTTACAGGCTAAAACAAGTATCATGTATATTTGTTTGTTTTTCTGATTTAGTTGCAATATTTGACTGATAGGTGGATAAAAATGTAAATGACCGATATTTCCCCCTCTGCCACCAGAGCAAAACACTCTGTGCCATATGATTCTCTAATTAAAGGCGTCACATTACATAATATATATATATATATATATATATATATGTGTGATCTTTTGTGTTTTAAGTATTAGGCCTATTTGAGCCCTAATGTTCTTGAATGCGTGTATAATCGACAGGCCAACCGGGGAGGAGCACGTGAAAGTTGCAGGTAGATCAGAGACACGGAGCGCGCTCGTTTGTTGCTGCTTGAGATCACACGCTCGTCAAGAAAAAAAAAAAAAGAGAGAGAGAGAGGTAGAGAGACACCGAGGAAGAGAGAGGGAGGGAGAGAAAGCCACACGGTCAAATTGAGCTTTATCTATCGCGGTGGGTCACTCAGAAAGAGATATTTGGAGCCAGAGGCGACCCGGAGCGCGCAGGAGCCGCAGTCAGTATCAGACCATCATAATAAGCGTCAGAATCAGAACAGAGCACATTGCTCCACACAGAGAAGGAACAAAAACACACACAGACACGGAAGAGAAGTGAGTGAGGGACGGACGGCAAGACGAACAGTTGAAGTTTTACTCTGCGGGATAATAAAACGAAATTTGGCTAAAAAGTGAAACTCTAGAGGCCGGACAGTGTTGGTGAAGATGCCGCGGGTAGTCCCGGACCAGAGGAGCAAGTTTGAGAATGAGGAGTTTTTCCGCAAGTTGAGCAGGGAGTGTGAGGTGAGTCTTTATACACTGGATCCTTTCTGTTACACGGCGGAAATAAGGACCGAGAAGAGCAGAGACAAGCATGCTGGCGGGTCGAATTGTGTCACATTTCATACTTAATTTAATTAATTAAATTTAATTACTTCAGTAGTACAACTGAAATGAATAAAATGCTGAAAGCTAAATAATGATAGTATACAAAAGTGCAATACGTTGTTTCATTTGCATCTCACGCTCTGAAATCTTTGTCTTCTTATTCTTATTCAATTTTTTGCTCTTTCATTTTTTTATGTAATGCTTACATGAATAAGCAAAGATTAAAAAAAAATATTTGAATTACTTCCTTTACTTTTGAGTATTTCTTCATGAAGAGCAGAGACAAAGAATGATGCCTTTTGCCTTAAATCAAAATTCCTGTGGCTTCTCGTCAAACTACAGCCTGCTGCTGAGCATCGCCATTCAATGTCAAACAGCGCTTTATATGTAGAGTGTTTTCTACCCCAAATCAAACACATGAAGTATACTCAGATACATGTTTGTGTTGTGTTCAAGGTTTGTGTTTTCTTTTCATTGTAGATTAAATATACTGGGTTCAGGGATCGGCCCCATGAGGAGAGACAAGCTCGCTTCCAGAACGCTTGCAGGGACGGACGGTCAGAAATAGTGAGTAGAAACCTAAATGTATTCTTTTATTCTTTGTATTCTCCTGGGGGGAAACAATCCTGATACATCTATCAATTAAACAGCTCATTAAAGAAACGTATAAAGCATCTCCAGTATCCAGCAGTAATCTCAAGGCTGTCTCCTCTTTAAGAGACAAATAAACTCTTATTATGAGAACACTGAGATCAGTTCACTTTGTGCAGCAGGGCAGTGTAAACACACACCATACACTGTGTGTGTGTGTGTGTGTGTGTGTGTGTGTGTGTGTGTGTGTGTGTGTGTGTGTGTGTGCAGATGTTTTGACGTGTCCCTGCTGCACAAGGAAGTAGACGTGTTATCAGACATGCAGACCCATGACTTCTTCCCTCTACATTCTGCAGCTGCTGTCATCCTCGTCTCATCTTTGTTTAGCAGAAGCACACATTAATGCGTGTTATCACACGGGCACTTTATGGTTACAACACTCTTAGGACTGCAATTTGGGGCCTAAAATTGCTCACCTAACGTAAACATCACCTGTCATGTCTAATTTAGGTAGATACAGTAAACATGCAGTGAGTGAACAGGAAGATAGAAACACCTGCCTGAGGTCCAAAAATGCAATTTAGAGCTGTTATAAATACTCAAAATGTTAGTTTGGAGCTGAAACAATGAATCTTTTAGCAAATATTTTGATAATTGATCATCATTCAGACACAAATGTCAAACATTGTGACAGGCACTTTTAACTATAAGACCAAACAAGTATTATAGAAATTAATGTACAGATGAAATCATATTGAAAATATGAATTAGTGTATTTTTGTTTAGAGTCAAGCTTGTTGTGTGTGATTTAGGTCTATAGTGTGTGTCTATGTGGTGGTGTGTTAGGCTGCATTCATCATTCTTTCACATCTGCAGCGTTTCTCCTCGTTTTCATCCACAGAGGCCAGCGGATAGTTGTTGCAGTAAGAGATAGTTTGTGGCAACAGTGTCTCCCTCCATTTCCAAACCACACTTCTCTCTAGCCGCGTCTTCTAATGCCTCTGATCAGATGTCCAATTTTTAGGTCTCAAAAGCAAATATGCTGATGTTGGCTCTTTTGTCTAATGAAAAGACCACCGTGTAAAATATTGTTCTTTGCAAGTTAAAGTCCTGCATTTAAAATGTACTTAAAATAAAAATCGATAAGTATGCAGGAATCTGTCAGAATTGTATTTTTATATATTATAATCCTGGATTATTTACACTCGTACACATTTTAACAGCATTTTAATATTTGAGTGGTTTACTTTACTGTATTAGAGTGCAATATATTTTATAAGATAATTTTAGCTTTATAAAAAGAGTAGCTAGTGAGTACAGACAGGGGATACGTCTGCATGTTTTCTGGCTCCACTTCTCTGCAGTGGTGAGCTACGTTTGCTCCACAAGTACCACTGAACCCATGTGACCTTTTTGTTTTCTTTCAAAAATTCTCTGTTGGCCAATTGCGATGAGCAGTTTTTAACTTTGAAGCAAGTCAGGACACGTTCAGATTCCCATTATGTAATTAATGCTTACAGTGTGAGGTCTGTTTAAAACTTCCTATTGAAGTTAGCTGGAGAGCCGACACAAACACACACAAACACGGGGCGACTTCTGCTGTCTTAGTCATCCTCGAGGTATTTTTCCCAAACAAGCTGTCATCATCGAGGGGGGAGGGGGGAAGGGGGGGCACAGGGTACATCTAGTTTTACCATCTTTTAGTGGGACATGATGCGTCTGTCCGTCTGTCTGTCCTCACTGTATTTATAAGCTTCTTCTGTGAGAATTGATGGCCACGGTTTTAATGGTTTGACGGCAGCTGTGACATCATGCCGCTGATTTATCTATCGGCCAGACGCCGCTAAAGACCTCCTGCTATTTTCATCGTCAGTGTGAACGGCTACCCGACACAATGAGACTCGAACGTGCTGTCAAGGACCGCTTTTTATAGACGAGACAGAGCAGAAAACAAACAAACTGTCAACCATGGGCAATACTTGGGGCAATACTGCATTAATGTAATGTTTAAAGCCCCCTCCAGTCAGTACAGTGCTTTGTTTATTGTTACTTCACCTGCATGTAGAATGATGCATGTGCAGAGTTTGACACTAGAAGGCCTTTTCACAGGGAAAGTTTCTCTGTGCTCAATTTAGAGTTGGGTGCATTTCCGGTCAGAGTTAAACCCGGTCAGATCTTATGCAAACCAGCTTAACCGCCATTTTTCATTATTACACGTTCTGGCAAATTAAAAAGTAACCTATATCAGCAACCTGCCGACACCGCGCCTAAATACAACTTGTATTGCATTAATAACGAGCAATATGTTTACAAACAAAATTAAAGATATCTTTATGTACTCAGCATGTTATAGCAGATAGACAATGTCCAATATTTAAACAACAAGAAAAGACAACATGTCAAGATGCAACCTTGTATTTTAATTTACATTCTTATTTTACACACACACACACACACACACACACACACACACACACACACACACACACACACACACACACACACACACACACACACACTCTGTGTATGTGGAGCTGGAATCACAGGGCGACTCTAAACTGTTCAGGATTGATCTGATAAATGAGACAATAATTCAAAGTAAATTATCTTCAGCTCAGCTCATTAGAGATGAGTCGCTTTTTCAACTACTATTGATTTTCATGCTGCTCCGTCTCCCCCTCCTCCCTCTCTTTCATCTCTCGTTTTCTCTGTTTGTTTCATTCCTTTTATTTCATTTCCTTTGCTCTGTTCTTCTTTGTCTTTATTGTATGGCTCACTTCCATTTTCAGACTTTCTTTACATTCATCACGCTGCCTTCACCACTCTCTGTCTCATTTCCTCCACTTCTGTCACTTTTTTCTTTTTCCTCCTTTGTCTCTCAGTTTCCCTCCATCTCTCCTCTCTCTGCCTCTGCTTCCCTCTTTTTTTCCCTCCCGCAGCAGTAGTAGGCAGTAAATTAGTATCAGATGGTTGTAATCCAATACTTCAAATACAGCATAAATGATGACTCGGGTGTTCTTTGAGCTCTCGTTTCTGTGAGTGTGTGTGTTTATCTATGGGTGTATGAGAGACTTTTTTCTCTGAGTGTGTCCATGTACAAACGTAGTCATTTTCAGCTTCCTCCTCCCTTTATTTGCCTCTCTTCCACTCACTGTTGTTCTCTCCTTCTCTTTCATTCACGTTTTCTCCCTCGTTCTCTCACAGATTTGACAGGGTGCATAATTCATATGCTTCCAGCTCAGTCACAGCCCTAATGCCATTAGTATTGATCTGTCTCAGCAAACACAACACAGCATGCACATAGATACGCATAAAAACATTTATAACTTGATTTTCTGCCTCAAAGGTAATTCATTGCTTTCTGACTGCAACAGAGAAATGCATTCTATTGATTTTCATTGTATTTGTGTGAGTGTGTGTGTGTGTGTGTGTGTGTTGTGTGTGTGTGTGTGTGTGTGTGTGTGTGTGTGTGTGTGCGTGTGTTTATCATGATGGGAATGTCTCCCATTAGAGCAAGAAGCAGTTTTACAGAAATCAAAAAATGAGGAAAGCTACAGTATGATGTGATTATGTGTGTGTGTGTGTGTGTGTGTGTGTGTGTGTGTGTGTGTGTGTGTGTGTGTGTGTGTGTGTGTGTGTGTGTGTGTGTGTGTGTGTGTGTGTGTGTGTGTGTGTGTGTTTGTGTGTCTGAGAGGAGAGCGGTTAGATAAAGAAGAAACAGAGAGGAGGGGTTAAAGAAAGGAGAGAAAGAACAACTCTGATCTGTCAAACTTTAACCTCTTCCAGGCTCAGACCCAAATAAGAATAAAAAAATGACTCAAACATTGTTCAAACCTTTGGAAACACTGCATGTACACGGCAGTGTGTTTGTTGTTTGCTTATGTTTTTCACAAGGAAAAACTATAAAAGAAATAAAACCTAAATAAAACCCAGAACGGCTGCTATCTTGAGTAATTAATGATTTTGAGGTTTTTTTCTCCCAATAATAATAATATGGCATCATAAATGGAAAGGTTTTACATGTTGAACTGTTGGTCCATTATAATTTGTTTTTAAATATAATTCATATTTCTGAAGTTTTATATACTAAACCATTGAGAAAATAATTGGCAGATTAATCAATAATCAAAACGAGCCCTTAGAAGAATGTTCATATCGAAGCTCATTGCACTTTGCAATAATGCGTCCTTGTTTAGATCCTCCCTGCCTGTAAGCACCCTGGTCTGTAACAAAGGTCTGTTCTCTTATAAAGCTAAACCCCATTAAATGTGTACCCCCTTGGCATAAGTGAGAATAAGCTCCACTAGAAACACAGAAGACATTATACAGATGTATCTGCTTAATATTCCTTATGATAGTAAACTGACTTTGACATGTAAAATCACTGGAGTGTAGTTTTACCATTCATGAAATGTAAAGTGAGAGAGTGATTCGTAGTGCTGAACAAAATAAATCACACCTTACTCTGCGGCTATATACGGTGCTTTAGCCTCATTTAGCTCATTGTTTTGGTTCTCCCACCGTGCGTGGACTGTATTTGAATCTCACATCTCTCGTCAACAACCATACGACCATATTAAAATCTGAGCAGCTGTTTCTCGTTAAGACGCTCGGAGAAGCAACTGTTCACTGGAGCAGAGTGGCAGGTGACTAAGTATATATTTTTCACCGGAGTTGGTTGAGACCAAAACAGAGCAAAAATCTAGTGACTTGTGTAATTCTCCGAGTCTGTTAGATGTGCAGTTGTTTGCTAACAAATCTCTCTCTCTCTCTCTCTCTCTCTCTCTCTCTCTCTCTCTCTCTCTCTCTCTCTCTCTCTCTCTCTCTCTCTCTCTCTCTCTCCCCCCAGGCCTTTGTAGCGACAGGTACAAACCTCTCTCTCCAGTTCTTTCCAGCCAACCTGCACGGAGATCAGAGGCAGGTTCCTGCAAGGGAGTATGTCGACTTTGAGAGAGAGACAGGAAAGGTAGGCAAGATAAGCACACACACACACACACACACACACACACACACACACACACACACACACACACACACACACACACACACACACACACACACACGCACTGCTGACAAAATCACATAATTGGATTTACAAACATCTTTGCCATTTTTCTCATGCTCAAGTCATGTGCGCCTGATTCATCCCACTTTGATGACACGCATGACAATGTGAAACTTTTACAGAAAAAAATAGCTTGTGGAGAAACAGATACATCTCTGTCTGCACTTTGGCTTTCTGTTCCTCTTTTATTTATAAAGGACCAAATCCGTTTTTTGTGCCAGACTGTAAACATGTTTATTTCTGCTGTAAAGTTTGACATTTTAACATGGGGGTTTATGGAGATTGGCACCCTTTTGAACCCTCAAGTGGCCATTCAAGGAAATGCAGTTTTTGGCACTTCCACATTGGCTTCATTTTTCAGGCCCAGAAGTTGTTGCTTATACACAGGTCCATGAAGACAAGTACAAGGATTCTGTTTGTAATCAATGAGTGCTGGGTATTTACTGGTCTCTTTGGTGTCTCGTATCATTCACCAAACTTACTCGGAAAAATGGTGATCCTGATCCCTGCTGAGCTTCTTGGTAAGTTGCTCGTGCTTCATCAAGATAAAAGTTAAACAACTTAAAGAGCTCAGAAGTTGTTAGTCTGCTGCTATTGTCAAGGTGATATCCACAGTACAGTGCAGCGGTGCTGCTGTTGTGTTTATGTGTACGTTAATTGTCTCCCCTGGCACCAAGCCTGGACTTTGTGTGTGTGTTTGTGTGCATGTGTGTGTGTGTTTGTGTCAGAAGGCCCTCCACGGACACTGGCCAGTTGAAATGAATGCCGGCTGGCGGCTCATTAAAAATGCATTCTGGGGAATCGATGGACCTCCATGCCCCAAGGCTGACGGACTAATCTCACACTGTTAATTATTTAACACAAGTTCCCTGATGGTTGGGAACTGTGTGTGTGTGTGTGTGTGTGTGTGTGTGTGTTTGTGTTGATTGCCGTTTTTGTAGTGGTGTGTGTGGCAGACAAAGAGAGGAGGAGACTGTATGTGTATGGCAACGACAGAGAGTGTGTGGTTGTGCACGTGTGTGAGTGTGTGTGTGTGTATAAAATGATATGCTCACAGATCTATGAAGTTTTAATGAGTCTAGAAGTCGTCAATGTACAGCAGTTTCACAGTCGTTCTGTAGCGTTGAAATCGAGCGCACACAAACACACACTTACACACACACACACTGTCTGCTCTTTTTATTCATATTCGAAACATGTCATGATATTACAGAAGCAAATATCTGAAATGCAAATCTTTTCATGCTGCTACATCAAGACACAAGTATAAGATTTCAGTCTTTTCTTTTGTGTAATATTAATATTTATATTCCACTGGTATGAAAAAGGAAAGCTGAATGCAGAATGTGGTTTCTTGAGTGCAATGAATGAAAAAATATTGTTTAGAAGAAAGTGGATAATTTCACTCCAATGCAGAGCCTTTAATACAACTTTAATCCTCGACCAAGATTCCAGATTACATTTCACACACACACACACACACACACACACACACACACACACACACACACACACACACACACCCCACCCTCCGATCCTGCTGGACCTCCCTGTAGAATACAACTGTCAGGCCATTGCAGAGATCTTGTGTACGTTGCAGCTTCTTCTCTTAATTACTGTCACAGCTAAACCACACACACACACACAGACACACACACACACACACACACACACACACACACACACACACACACACACACACACACACACACACACACACACACGTCTGATGCTTGGAATAGTTTATTTTATTGCTTCCAAAAAGTTCTGTAGAGCCTGTAACGGTTGCAAGAAAAGAATCCTTTTTGATTTTAATCTTCTACTTTTTCAAATATTTATTTTCTCTATATAAAACACAAAGAAAGAGATTAATGGGCAGCAGAAATACAGAGTAACATTGAACATAAATGTAAATAAAAATAATATTTAGGTCTGCTGTCTTAAAATTAATAGAAACAGATGAGACAGTAGCTCATGAACTATGATTCAGCCTGAGATGAGGTACCAGGTTACTGTTTTTGCCCCTCTTGCTTTATTTTTTTATTACTTTTCCCTGCATGTTTTCTTTCGTTCAGCTTCCCTTCTTTCCCCGTGCTTGTTATTCTTGTGACATTTTATATGAACAGCCACACTACTGTCTCCTCCCTCCCCTCTTCCCTCATTCTGTTCCTTTTTTTGCTTACATCCTCATTCCCACCGTACATCTCCCACTCCCTCCTTTTATTCTCCCCTCCTTCGCTCGCTCCAGTCCTCCCTCCATCCGCTCTCCCCCTCCATTATCCCTCTCCCCTGCCTTCATTTCCAAACACAGACGGTGCCAAACCAAAAGGATAGCACAGCCAGGTTAAACTTGGCAACACGTGTGTGTGTGTGTGTGTGTGTGTGTGTGTGTGTGTGTGTGTGTGTGTGTGTGTGTGTGTGTGTGTGTGTGTGTGTGTGTGTGTGTGTGTGTGTGTGTGTGTGCGTGCGTGTGTGTGTGTGTGTTAGAAAGACACAGAGAGAAAGAGTAGAAGTACAGGCTTTCAGTGTCGTTGCAGGCTAATAGGAGCCAGCTGTGGGCAAGGTTAACTTTAGCGTTAGCTGCTAACTTGCTAGCAAGCATTAACTCAGAGCTAGACATGAATTCATCAGTGAAATGAAAACATCAGCAGCTGGTTTACCAGCAGCCAATCTAAAATGTAGTTTTCTCATATAAGAGTTATAAACTCTTTAGTTTAAACACGATATAAAACTTAAAGTTTACATATATATGAATTATGATGATTTTAAAGAATAGACGATCGAAGAAGTAGAAGTTCAAATGTGTCTTTGTAATTGGCTTATTTACCTTTTTAGAAATATTGATAAAGTTTACTTTTATCATCACTGAGATACATGCTCTCTTAAAATGTGGCTTTAGCTCAAGTCCTCGCCCCTCCCGTGGTTCTTCACATACATCTCCCTCTTGTTTGTAAAAGGTTTTGAATTTGCTTAACTTTTTTTCATTAGCCCTTTGATCACTGACTATGAATATTTGCATATTGTCAAACACTCCTTCCCTTCATTCATTCATAAATGTCTTGTCACCCAAAGAGTTGTGTTTGTGGTTTCCTTTGTGTGAAGGAACTGCCATGCTTCCTGCAGGTAAATCAGATACTGGTCTTTCCTTTCTGTCCATCCCGCTTGTCTAACCACCTCCACTGTGTGTGTATGAAAATGAAGTGCATGTCAACCTCGGATGCTGCATCAAATGTGTCACACTTTAAAATACATAAGTAGTAGCAGTCTCTCTTTTACTGGCTGTTTGAAACAAAATAAGGTTGGACTGTGAAGGGCTGCTGGTGAAACATTTTAAATTGGTTAACATGATAGTCAGCCGTTTTTGAAACTCTCATGAAACTGAGATTTGGTTCAGAAACTGGAAACTGGCTCCAGTATTAACTGTTTGCCTGGTGGAAAAGTCATATCTGAGGATGTGACTTGAAACCACAGGAATTACTCTGCAAGTTTCACTGTCACTGATATGCTCACAGATCTATGAAGTTTTAATGAGTCTAGAAGTCGTCAATGTACAGCAGTTTCACAGTCGTTCTGTAGTGTTGAAATCGAGCGTACACACACACACACACACACACACACACACACACACACACACACATCTACGCACAACATAACACACAAACATATAAACAGTAAACACAATCTGAAAAAGAGAGAAATTGTGAAACAAGGCAGAAAGAGAAAGAAAGAGATTAGTGGTTGTAAGGGGGGGGGGGGGGGCTAAATGAGAAGCAGACGAGTGTCTGTCAGCTACATGATGGAGGAGGGTGGACTGTCAGGGAGGAGCTCGAACACAAAACCAAGGACAGAAACACACATTTGTAGGGCTTCTTTCATTCTCAGACCATTTCCTGTATGTGGATGAACACATCATCCTTCTTTACTTCTACAGATTGTGTACACACATTCATGTTCCTCTCATAATTAATTTTCATGAATTTGATAATTTTTCATCCAACTCCAACATCTGGTCAACGTTTTTGATTTATTATGGTTCCAATACTTTGGTTTATGACTAAATTCATGCAAAAGTTTACTATTTAGCACATTTTAGCATGCTAACACCCTAAACTAATGTGGTCAACATTATACCTGCTAAACATCAGTATGTTGCACTGTAATTGTGAGCATGTTTCTAGCATTGAGCTCAAAGCACTGCTGTGTCTAAGCTGTAGAGTCTTTATTAAGAAAACTAGTGCAGTGCATTCTGGGGCGTGGAAGTTTGTAACGCGTGCCAATTAGGAGCGAGACAATTGCTTGTGTGTTGCTCAAAGTGTTGTCGAGAGTCGCTCATCGATCGACTTCACACTCATCACTGCCCCATGGGTCCTCAGCCAAACACCCACCAGGTGTGAAGTCGATTGGATGAACGGTTCTTGACACATACAAAGGACATTCATGAATACATACACAGAGAGACAGAGATTATTTCCGGCTATAGCAAAACTGTATCAGAAATCAAAAGACTAAGAGTAGTGGGAAAATAGTTTCTTAAATTGGTCTGGACCCAGAGCATTCATGAAAACATAATTTTGTTTCTCAGTCTAACTGTTACAGGACAAAGCATAACTTTGTTGTTATAGCGCCAAATTGCACCACATTCGACACGGCACTCCCTTGGATCCACAGTAATACACCTGCCAAGTGAGAAGTAGATTGGATGAATGGTTCTGGAGATACGCGAAGGACATACACACATACACACAGAGATTCCTTGCTAGTCTGATACTGACCATTGGCTCTTTAATGCACCCAGAGGGGATTCCCCATGTTTTATTTCCTACTTCCTCTTTGGTCTTGAAAACTCAGTCCCATATTAGATACAATTATTGTCCTAGTAATAAAGGTGTTCCAGATTAATTGAAGTCAATAGAAAATTTGGCAAACATGGACATAGGTGTTGGTGAACTGTGTAAATATTTGTCTTGTACCTGTGCAGCGCTGCAGCGCCACACCTAGACATCTACATCTTTAGTTGTGCTGTGCAGGACAGTCACTGACAAAACAGATTTTTTATATTTTAAAGTTTAAATTCATAAAGGTTGAATTTCAGAAAATGATATGGCCCATCCATCTGAAGAAATTCCATAATAAAAAATCAGTTATCTATAATTACTGAAATAATTACGTCTATTAAGCTGATATAATAAGTTCAATAAACAGATTTAAATATAAGTTTATAGTCAATATTCCTATTTTCAATTCAATCTGCCCTAAACTGTCAACTGCGTCAACAAACGGAATCATGTTCATGATAAAGTTTGTTCAGTGTGACCGGGAAGACAGTATTGGTGACACGGAAATCAAGAAAATGGATTAGTGGTTAAAACGTTAATACAGCTGAAAACACGGGGGAAGAAGTGAAAAACAAGCCCATGTTTTTTTTTACTAATTTGTAAGTGCAACTTATCAAAGACACACAGTTCAATGTAACTACAATGCCGTCTTGGTGTTATTGTATGATGACAAAAGATTTAGTTTGCCATGAATTAAGTGATGGATTCTAAACATTAAACAAGTAGCTTTTCATTGTTTTAGTTACAAGGTTGTTGTTTAGTAAATCAGACACTGGATCACTGTATTGTAGCTCCTCACATAGGCATTTTATTTTCCTAGAACGTTATGCGTTGGTCAGCGTTGGGTACATTATTGACAAAAGTTTGAGAAACATTGTGTTCTCCTTCAATCAGTTCAGCATTCATCTATATGTATTTGTCCTTTTTTGTTTGAGTTTCTCAGGTTTCGGGGTAAAGAAAGAGACACATTTAGAGATGTCCTAATTCTTAGCACATTCACATCATCATGCTGAAATGTTCAACGTTTCTACACTTTTAGTCTTACAGGCATGTTTTCCATTTATTCTGTCGATAGATCTGTTACATGTACTCACAGCCTGCATCCCCCCCAAAATTAAAAAGTTCTTGCAGTTGACAGTGATTAAAAACCCTCTAAGATAATTTCTTATCTGACACCTTTGTTGCCCTATAATTTAGCCATCAGCTTTAAGCTTCCAGGATTCTCCTCTGCCACATCATGCATATTAACATCAAGTGTGTGTGTGTGTGTGTGTGTGTGTGCGTGTGTGTGTGTGGTATTATATTTCCCTCTGAACGGAAGCTGTGCCACCGGTGCGTGACTTGTCAGTGACATCATCAAAGCCAGACCACTAATTGGTTCCCTCTGCTACTGCTGCTCTGCATCTGACAGTCTGTATATGTGTATCTGTGTGTGTGTGTGTGTGCAGTTGTGTTTTACATCTTGTACGTCCTCAGCGATTGTTCAGAACACTTTAATAAAGCTTGTTTCATTTCAATCGGTATAAGTGAACTTTCTTCGGAGCCTCACAGACAGTCGGAGTCTCCCTGTTAAGAGACATTAATGCACCACAAAACCTCTTCCCTGCACACACACACACACACGCGCGCACACACACACACACACACACACACACACACACACACACATACCGTCGCCGTCTCCTCCCACAGGGTTTCATATTTCCTGCTCCAGGCCTTAGATGAAAGACCACACCCACTCCCATAATGCACTGCAGCACAGGCACAAACAGGGTCCTCTGTTTATATACTCTTTTTGTGTGTCCCAGTGTTTTATGTTGACATCATGTCTTTGTGCTCGTGTGAATCTCTGTCTAAGTGCATTTACGCATACAAGCTGGAGGTAGAAAATATGTGTGTGTAAAACAAGACAAAAAACACAGAGACATAAAGTTCGGACAGAAAACAGTGTAGAGCGAGAGAGGACAGTCTGGTGTGAAAAGCAGCATGTGTGTGTCAGCTCTATTTTTCTATTCTTAGACCTTTTCTTCCAGTAAGTGTCTGTTGAGCTGGACCTGAAGTATGCAACCCTACTCACCTGGACCTGTGTGTGTTTGTGTGTGTTTGTGTGTGTGTGTGTGTGTGTGTGTGAACTTGTATTTTTGTACTCTCAAGCGTAAAAACATGAGTGGACAGCCTGCTCCTCTTCTCTTAAAGGTGCAATGATTAGGATTTGGCCAGTAGTTTAGTCTAACAAAATGAAATAAAATGACCAACAGAATGTAGAGAGGTAACAGTGTTGACGTTATGTCAAATACTTCTCTGTATTGTGTTGCAGAGATATCTACTGAAATTAGCATGCTAACAAGCTAGCCCTGGGCCGTCATGTCTTGTAATACCACTTATTCCTCGAGAGGTGATAGTGAGTTCAAGATTTGTATTTGTAGTGAAATTCAAGAAAATCGGCAAAATAAAATGCAAATAAATGCTTCTTTTCATCCACTACTGTTTTGCAATTATTAGGTTTTAGTTCAAGGAGAAAAGTAGTAGGTGGGGCCAATTATTCAGTCAGAAAACAATTATACCATTGCAGAAGAAGAGGGCACATCAAGATTACGCTATAAAAAGCGCCAGTCGGACGTCAAACGGTGAAAAACAATGTAGAAAACTCAATGTGAGGACGGTTACTTCAGATCTGTGTGGAGTGAAAAAGAGAAACATGTTCGTCCAAGAAGCTTCAGTGGACGTCGTAGTGAAATGCTTCATGTCCGTCATTTATTAGCTGAACACTTTCCATTGCACTTTGTCACATTTTTCTTTTATCGATACATAAACTTTTACACTATAGCCAAGCATCGAAACTTTTAGATGTTTTCCATTTTCGGCATTTCTACTCAGGTTGTTTAATATGCAAATTGAAATTGCGCACAGCAAGAGGTAGATGGAAACGCACCTGTTGTAATGTCCAGCCTGCCCTCAGTCCAACATGAAAGGCAGGGCTTGTCAATATATAGCTTTGACGTGGCTGTTTTCGTGCTACTATGGTCTTGCTAAAACACTCAGTAAGCTATAAGCTATAACGTAAACCATAGACCCACGCCACATGTGAAGATCATAAAATAGCAGCGTTTTTTTGACTGGCTCTCAGAATTGCAGCAGTTCGGTCATATTTTGCGTATTCTTGCCGTATTAAAATGCCCTATTTGTTTGAATTATATGGCCAGACATTACACATTGCCCCTTAATTACAACACAACAGGTTAAGGAAAAGGTTAAAGTTGGTGAGTCACGATAACCTCTACGTAAAAGCTTAGGAAATTATACATATACATAACAAGGACATGCTAATACTGTATCTGAAGAACTGTCACTGTCTACATGTTTTATTTATTTTCCCTACAATATCCGCTCAAGGCAACTAAAGCATGATTATTATGATGGTGATTTTTGGTTAAATACTGGAAAAGTCCATGTTGATGTGAAGCACGAGACAGGACGCATTAGTGGTCAAATAAACAGATTAATTTTGTCTTAATCCAAAGGAACAGAATACATAATTTTTTTTTTTTTGTAAATTAGATTAGATTAGATTCCTGCCTATTTAAAGTTGTATTATGTTGTATATCTCCATCTTCTGCTTTTGTAACTCTATCTGCAGCCTGTGTGTGAATTTGCATGATATTTCCATGGCTATGAAAACCAAAGGAACAAACAGTGGTTTTTGGCCCTCCGGTGGGCACAGAGATTACTTTGCATGGCAATGATGCACATTATGTGTCGACAGGCAGTCAGAGACTTTGAGGGGGCCGTGGCCGACTCACAATGGAAATACAAACTGCCAGTGAACCAGTTAACAATTACTTTGCAATAGAAAACATATGACCTGACAAAGGTCTTCAGTATTTTAATTCTTAAAACCTCAGAATTTCCAAGATTAGTGTTGTACATTTCTGAGAAACAAATTTGAGATTATAAAGTCATACATTGGCGAGAAAAAACACCTCAGAAATTCTCTAAATTTAAAGCTAGGGTAGGCAGCGTATTTTTGGTGTCATTGTGAAATAATTCCACAGTAAACTTTCAACATATTGTAATTATCAAGTGAGAAAACTGCACTTCTGCACCTAACGGCTAAGTTCTGGTTGCTACGGTTTAGTGAATAGCAGAAGGCTAAACTATTAGCAACATTTTATAGGGGCTTTACAGGACCATATGCAAATAAAAGAGGCATCGGGATCACAATCAGGGATGATGTATGATATGAATAACAGACCTCGGACAGGTTACTGTATGAAGCGCGTCATCTATGCCCCTGCTTGTCTGGTGGGAGGGGCTGAGCACAGAGCGGGGAAAGCTGCAGGAGAAGGGCTGTATTCCCACACTTTCCAGAAAACAACATACACTGGGGTGCCACTTGAATCACAATATGCCTCCCTCAGCTTTAAATTCACACATTTGACAATTTATTTTGTCAAGGACCCACAATGCTTCACTTTGCAAAGTTGCATCAAACTCATCACACCACATGTGCTGCTGCTTGCCGTGTATTACGCCTGCAATGGATGACCTAATGAAATTATACTTTGCAATCTGAAGCATCGAGACTTTGTCGAGACATTACAGTGAATTGGGCCTATTCAGAAGAAAACAACATCCAGATTTGGGTGAGGTTTTATGCTTTTATGCATCAGGAACTACAGATGGATCTTCATGTTCCGTACTGTTGCACCTCCTCACTAACTGTGCGTGTGGCGTTTCCTGAGGTTTGATGAGGTTGATCCAATCTTTTGTTTTTCTCATAAATTTGCGACTTGTGTTTTGTGCTTGTTTTTTTTCAGACAGATTTATTACTTTATATTTACTTCTTGTAAATGTGAATCTTTGCTCGTAAATTCGGCACTTTTTTTCTCGTACATTTCTGGAATATTCCGCCTATCCCCCGGCTCCGTATTTATATATTTGTTTTACCTACAATGACCCTAATACGCCATCGTATCGTAAACACTGCGATATTGCACTCTGAATTTAACAACGTATTGAATTACATTTTGTCTGTAGGTGCCATTAACTTGCTGGAATGAGTAGGCTGCACTTGTGACTATGTAACTATCTACTATACAATGTAACTTTTATTCTTTTTCTATTTGTGTCTTTTGTGTTTAGTTCAATGATCAACCTGTTCAATTAAAGAATGTTGGGAATAATTTACTTTTTTTATTCAGCAAGCAATGTGTTTACTTTAGCAGTATATTGTATGCAACAGAAAGGCAGAACTGAGTACACTTTAATATCTGTTTATTTATCGCAAGTAATATCATTATTGCAATATTCAACATTATCACATATCACATATTTTCCTCTTATCGTTCAGCTCTATTGTGTGTTTCATGTTGATTTGCAGCCTTCGTAATTACAGGGTGGGGAAGCAGAAGAAGAGAGAGTGATCATGTGGAGAGTACCCTACTATTATACTTCTGTTGCTTTAGCAGGTGTGTGTGTGTGTGTGTGTGTGTGTGTGTGTGTGTGTGTGTGTGTGTGTGTGTGTGTGTGTGTGTGTGTGTGTGTGTGTGTGTGTGTGAGAGACAATAGGTCAGTAAACGTTAGGCTGTATTCAGTGTTTGATAAGGAACATAAGGCCAGTAACGTGCTTTATCTCCACCAGCTGCACTCACACCTGACACACACAAACACACACATACACACACACACACACACACACACACACACACACACACACACACACACACACACACACACACACACACACACACACAGCACATTAGAGCTAAACACTCCTCTAGTTCATGTCTATTTCCCTCCCTTTCTCTCTCTTTCGCTATTCATCGTCTACTCCTCTATGTAGCTTGCTCTATAACTTGTCCTCAGTAAAAAATGACAATAATGATAATAATAATAATTATAATAATAAAAAGAATAATAATCTGCCGTGTCAGAGGCAAAGCAGCGGGTGTGGGAGAAGTTCGGAGAAGCTATGGAGAAGGACTTTCGGTCGGCACCAAGGTGCTTCTGGAAAACCATCTGGCACCTCAGGAGGGGGAAGCGAAGAACCATCCAAGCTGTGTACAGCAAGGGTGGGATCCTGCTGACTTTGACTGAGAAGGTTATCGGCCGGTGGAAGGAGCACTTTGAGGAACTCCTGAATCCGACTAATACGCCCTCTATGGTAGAGGCAGAGCTGGAAGCTGATGGGGGACCATCGTCAATTTCCCTGATGGAAGTCACTGAGGTAGTTAAACAACTCCACAGTGGCAAAGCCGCAGGGGTTGATGAGATCGGTCCAGAAATGCTGAAGGCTTTGGGTGTTGAGGGGCTGTCTTGGTTGACACGCCTCGTCAACATTGCGTGGAAGTCTGGGACAATGCCTAGGGGTTGGCAGACCGGGTGGTGGTTCCCCTATTTAAAAAGGGGGACCAGAGAGTGTGTGCCAACTACAGGGGTATCACACTTCTCAGCCTTCCTGGTAAAGTCTACTCCAAGGTACTGGAAAGGAGCGTTCGGCCGGTAGTCCAACCTCTGATTGAAGAGGAACAATGCGGATTCCGTCCTGGTCGTGGAACAACGGACCAACTCTTCACTCTCGGGGGAGTACGCCCATCTGGTCTATATGTGTTTTGTGGATCTGTAGAAGGCGTATGACCGGGTCCCCCGGGTGATACTGTGGGAGGTGCTGCGGGAGTATGGGGTGAGGGGGTCACTTCTGAGGGCCATCCAATCCCTGTACGCCCAAAGCGAGAGTTGTTTCCGGATACTCGGTAGTAAGTCGGACTCGTTCCCAGTGAATGTTGGCCTCCGCCAGGGCTGCGCTTTATCACCAATCCTGTTCGTGATTTTCATGGATAGGATATCGAGGCGTGGTCGTGGAGGAGAGGGGTTGCAGTTCGGTGACCTGAGGATCTCATCGCTGCTCTTTGCAGATGATGTGGTCCTGATGGCATCATCGGTCTGTGACCTTCAACAGTCACTGGATCGGTTCGCAGCCGAGTGTGCAGCGGTTGGGATGAGGATCAGCACCTCCAAATCTGAGGCCATGGCTCTCAGCAGGAAACCGGTGGATTGCCTACTCCGGGTAGGGAATGAGCCATTACCCCAAGTGAAGGAGTTCAAGTACCTCGGGGTCTTGTTCGCGAGTGAGGGGACGATGGAGCGAAAGATTGGCCGGAGAATCGGAGCAGCGGGGGCGGTACTACAGTCACTTTACCGCACCGTTGTGACGAAAAGAGAGCTGAGCCAGAAGGCAAAGCTCTCAATATACCGGTCGATCTTCGTTCCTACCCTCACCTATGGTCATGAAGGCTGGGTCATGACCGAAAGAACGAGATGACGGGTACAAGCGGCTGAAATGGGTTTTCTCAGACGGGTGGCTGGCGTCTCCCTTAGAGATAGGGTGAGAAGCTCAGCCATCTGTGAGAGATTCGGAGTAGAGCCGCTGCTCCTTTACGTTGAAAGGAGCCAGTTGAGGTGGTTCGAGCATCTAGTAATGATGCCACCTGGGCGCCTCCCTAGGGAGGTGTTGCAGGCACGTCCAGCTGGGAGGAGACGATGGATGGATGGATAATAATAATAATAAAAATAAAAATAATAATAATAATAATAATAATAATAATAATAATAATAATAATAATAATAATCGGTAATATGTATCCAATTAATTTGAGGCTCAATTTGTGTGGGACAAAACTGTTGTGCTACAAGCAACATTTCATTTATATAATTTAATTTGACTCATGTTTGCTTACAAATTATTGTCTATTTGATGTTTTGCAATTTACATTTTAATGGCAATATTTGTGTATATAAAATATAAAGAAATACCAGAATGAGTTGGTTCTATTGTATATACTATATATTGTGTGTATATATATATATATATATATATATATATATATATATATAGTATAACATTTTTAAAGTAAAACAATACTTGAAACTCTTCTGTACTTTTGTACTTCTGTCATAATTTACAATGCACAGAGCACAGAAAGATCTGTAGAAATGCAGATCTCTCAGCTTCATGATCTCTACCTCTGTTTTACCTTCTCTTTCATTCCAACTGCAAGAA
>NC_041360.1:5695175-5777675 GCF_900634415.1 Cottoperca gobio | reverse complement strand
GGTCTATTTAAAGGCTCCCATGATCTTGAATGGGGTGTGTGTGATCTGGAGAGGCTGGATCGACCTGCAGAGGCTGGATGGGATGGGATACCTGGAGTATGATGAAGAGAGGGCGCAGGTAACACAGCACATGTATACAGACTGAGTGATGTCTTCTTATGTGTGCACAACCCGTTCAAACTCAACACGTATGAACGCTTGCTCAGGACCCCTTGGCGTCACTTTTTACCACACTGGGTAGCCTTATGCGTCAAACTAAGACGCTCCACTGCGCTCGCAGTAAACATGTGGTTAACAGTGTGAATACAAACAAAAACACTTGGTTAGGTTTCAGAGGTTTCACACGGGACACAAACAGTGGTCTCCCGGGGGAAAGTCCTGTGTTTGATTCACCGATCCATCCTAAACAGAATTTTAGGATAATATTCTAATATTGCCACAGATGGGTTTATATTGTAGATGCTTGAAAGCCCTGTGCTTCTCACACATAGAAAACACTCACTTTATTTCTGTGTGTGTGTGTGCGTGTGTGTGTGTGTGTGTGTGTGTGTGTGTGTGTGTGTGTGTGTGTGTGTGTGTGTGTGTGTGTGTGTGTGTGTGTGTGTGTGTGTGTGTGTGTGTGTGTGTGTGCAGCAAGAGGACGCTTTGGCCCAGGCAGCATTTGAAGAGGCTCGACGCAGAACCAGAGACTTTGAAGACAGAGACCGATCACACAGAGAGGATCTAGAGGTGAGAGGGTCCTGGGATGGCAGCGTTTATAGAGGACTGAGGATGATGTGCCATCTCAAATACAAGTGGACTGTTACTGGACAGTGTAGCTCCAATTGTAGCAATCTGCTTCCTCTTCGGACACGTCTTAGCCTCGCAAAGCCAGCCGACACACCAGATCCACATTCTAGTGTGGATAACATGCCATGTGAACTATGAGTTCTACCTCTATACTGTGGTTTATACATAAACAATATTATGACTTTCCACCCTACTGTATTAGTAACTTAACACCATGCTGAAACACATTGTTTCACTTCAAATCAGTTGCATCTCTGACCACAAGCACCATCTCTGCTGGGTGTGCTTCTGGGTGTAATGGAGCACACCCAGCAGAGATGAGTCAGTGGACGCACCCTGAGTATCACTGGAGGTCATCATATACAAACATTTCAGCTGCTATTAAAATAATATACTTCACCTACAGAATGACCATCCGATAAAAATGACTAACACGGAGTTACTTTGAATTCTTGAAGAAACTTAGTTTTCTCACTTGCCTCCACTATGAAGGAAAAATCCAAAAAGAGAGAAAGTTCTTTATGAATTGAAGTAAATGTGCTGCTTTTAACAACTACTGGATACATGAGACTTGCATGATAGTGCACTAGTAGCAATATACTGTACGGAGAGGCGTGCAAGAAAAACAAAATGTTCTAACAACACAGGGTTAAGTTACTTTGCAAAGCAACCACTGTAAATAAGAAGTAAGACATGATTCAAAAACTCTAAAATCACTTTTTTGGACCTCCAATATTATTCAGGAACTGATTTCATCGACTAATTTGTGAGACATTTCCACCACAGATGCTGTAAAGCAAAGACAGCAGACATTCAAACAGGTAGCTCCTTCATCTGGCCTCACATGTTGAAGTCTGAGTGAAGCTGTTAGTTATCTATTGTTCAGCAGATTTAGAATAATTACTCCCATGGCAGACCATAGTGAGCAAAGTGAAATGTAAAGGTTGTGGGCTTTGCGAGGCTAGATTAACCCAACTGGAAATTTGCAAATGATTAATTCATAGACCTAAAGCAAGCATCATGACCTTGCTGATAGCACAATCCGTCTTTTTGCAAACCATTCAGAAAATGATTTGACACAAATGTCAAAAGTAACATTTAAATGAAAAGTTACTATTAAATTATAGATACTTTGTTTCAGAGATTAATGAAAAAATATGTCCTTCATTTTCCATAAATATGAGTTTGTAGGTCTATACTGATCGGTGTTTAGAGAAGACTGAACGCAATTTCATCAAAGTCACAGTCAAATTTCCAGGAGGGATTTCTTTGTTGTGTGACGTGTGGTTGTGTGCTTTTTTTAATTTAAATAGTATTTTTACAGTTTAGGTTCATAGGTTTAGTGCATGATCAGTTTCAACATAAATCTAATTGATTTGATATTATTGAACTATTGAATGATTCAGTTTTGTCCGATGTCCCAAAAGCCTCCGAAGGGAAAGTAGTTGATTCACTTTGTGCTGCAGATCACAGAAAAATAACTTCAATTGGATTAACCAAAATAACATCGGCAATTGTAAAATACAAATTCCAGAAAAGTAAATTGTCGCAAGATCTGTTAATAAATTGAGTTTTGTTTATTGAATTGTGATCATGTGAACGTTTGTGCGGTTTGCAGAGTCTTACATAAAACACAAATTCAGATACGCTGTCAGGTTGAATTTTGTAACCGTTCCAAATGCATTCATTTCTAATTGAGACAAACTCACTTTCCCAGCAAGGCTTTGGGGAGATCATTGTCATCCTTCCTAAGTTGACGAAGTTACGAATAAATCCCAAATTGTTTATTTTTTAGGACCCTGTGGTTTCTAAAATCTGGGACTGATGACACACAGACAGACAGCCAGCAGAAAGAACAGGGTCTGTGTCTTTATTTCTCTCATCTATCACACTGTCATGCACTAAACCACCCTGTGCGTGTCTACCTGTTTAATTTATGTATGTACGTTCTTGTGTTTGTCCACAGGCAAACTCTTTGTTTTTATTTTCACATATGTGTTCATGAATATGCATGCACTTCTCATGCATTTTATAATATCTGTTCCTGCTTGTTTAATGTGTGTGAGGCGTGAGAGAGAGAAACGGCAAGATGTAACAATTCCATAGCTAGTTTGCACATGCACACACACACACACACACACGCACATGCACACACATACACACACACACACACACACGCACACACACACACACACACACACACACACACACACACACACACACACACACACACACACACACACACACATCATCATCAAGACCGACCACAGCTTTGCAGCACATGGTGCTGCACAAATTAGAGAGAAAGGAAAGGCAGGAACTGAGCACATGAAGAGAACAGAGGCATGAGAGAAGCAGGGACGAGTGGAACAGAAAAACAGGAAAGAAAGAAAAGAAAGAGAGGCATTTACTGAAGATCGTCTTTCATCTGACTGATCTCATGTTTCCTCCCTGAGGCTCTCAGAGAAAAAGGAAACCCTGTGTCTCCTGCTGAATCAATATAAGTACCATCACTGTCCCCTAAAAGACCCATACACTCTTTGCTAGATTTGGCACTGGGAATGATTAAGGTCAAATAGAAAAATGAGACCTTTGTCCCACTTCAGGTTATATTCTAAACATTTCTTTACTTAATCGTACCTCACATTTGATCCGTTTCTAAATATGTGTAAACTGAGAGAACGGTAAAGTAGGTAGTTCACATGAAGGTCAAGTTACGGGTAAAAAACGTCTAACTAATCCTTTCAAGGAACAAATATAATGTGGTGGCCTACATGCTAAGAGGAAAGAGGAACAAGCAGAACAACATATACTGTTTTTCTTGTCTTCGGTGGGCGAATTTACCCGAAAATACCTACAAACGACATACTTAAAGTAAATTGAAAGCTGCTCTTCAACCATTTGCACCAGCTGCATGATTTTGGTCTCATTCAAAAGATAACTCTCTTATTGTTCTTGCAAAACAGTGAATAATCACTCCAAGTGCTTCTGGCACTGAGTAATAGTGGTCTGAATATACAGAATTTGAAGAAAATACACTCCGCCAGAATTTCTTTGTTGAAAAAGATGCCTGAAGATGGGTATAGCTCCCGAGCTGAAATACACAATAGAAACATAGAACCAAGTGTTATCAAGTTCACCACCAAATTTCAGATAAAAAGGATAAAAACTTAATTTATTAGACAGGTTTGTCTAAGAGTAACACCAGGCGCACACCAACTGTGCATTATCACATTCAAACACAAATGGCTTTTAATGCCGCTGTAGCTGCAAAAGCAATTTCAATGTGGCCTCAAACATTTAGTTTTTCTCTCTGCCACCACTAGCTATGTCCTCTTTTTATCAAAAACATTTCTCTGCATCCAGTTCACTCTCTGATCTTTCTGTTGAAAGCACGGAATCAAAACACCAAAAAAACCACAGTAAGAGTAAGAGCACTTCTATACCAAAGACAATACGTTTGAATCTAAGCAGGATACAAAGTTATTACAGATGGGAACCAAACAGGGGTCACTTTCAGACTTTTTGAAGATGTCCACCTTTGACAAAATTAATAAATCTGCTCCGGATATAATTCCTCTCTGGAGTCGAGTTGAAAAAGTTTAAAATCCCAAAAATTTGGCAAAGAAAATGCCATACATTTTTAAATAATCCTTAAGGCTGTTTAATTGGCTGATATTCATAAACTGAAGCCCTGGACACACATCTTTAAGAGTGTAGAAAACATAGATATATTAGTTTGTTTTGCGCAGTGCAGTTATGACTTATGGGACATAGAGTGTGTGTGAGGAACAGAGAAAGAATAGCAGTATAATGTTGGCGTGTGGGAGAATTTAGAAATCCTTTTTTTAAATGCCTGTAATTATCAACAGAAATACTCACATTGTCTCACATATAATACAAATTAGTTTCACAACAGAATGAGCATATAGATCCAATTTTAGTGTGCAGATTGTCACAGTGGGATCTTGCAGATGTGCTCCAAGATGCTTCTCTGGGTGTGACATTGCTGAATAGCTGCACAGATTCAGCCTCTGCATGTCTGAACTCCACCTCTCCTTCAGTGTGTCTTTGTCTCCAGTTAGCTGGTGGTCTAGTAATCTGTCTGTACTACTACTACTGTTAACTTCTTCTATCTGTGTCTCAGATAGAAAGAGAAAGACAGAATGAGAACAAACTAAATGTGTGTTCTTTTTGTATTTGTTGCATATATACATGTAAATGTCCACCTATATTTACAGTGCACATTTGTAAAAATATACATTTTGATTTCTTCTATTTAAAATCAATACTAGATGATCAGGCAGAGAAGCAAAAATACAAACATACAATGTATTTAGACTGAAGTTGCCAAGAATTGGTATTAAATTGAAAATTTTTAAGCCAAAATCTCAATCCGAGAAACATGTGACTGAAACCCAGAATAAGGAAGATTTTAAAGGGTATCGGTAGCTATAGATCAAGGGTTCTCAACGGGGGCGGCAGCGCCCCCCCAGGGGGCGTTCAGAGAAGGGGGTGCTGGAAGCAATATTTTAGAAAGGTGGGTATTCACGTGTCTTTGGGGGGCGTTTGTGTGTACGGCCCCGTGAGGTAATTCATAAACACACGCAAAACATTTTTTTTATCCAAATCTAGTCAGATATAGAATAAAACCGGCGACTGACTCCTGGCCAAGGTCAGGGTCCTTGAACACAACACGAGTGGAATGTGTCATCACGTGGTCACGGCATGTCAAAAACTTCAATATTAAACGAGACGGTCATTGACATCAGCGAACGCAGCATGGCGAGTGTAACAAAGAGAAAGGTGGATGCGGAATGTTCCAGGAGAAATGGACAAACGATTATTTCTTTGTGGAAGTAAAAGGCCAGTGTGCCTAGTTTGTGCAGACGCGCTTGCGGTCATGAAAAAGGCTCTCGAGCTGCATTACAACACGAAACATGCCGAACTGCACGAGCTGGAAGGAGTGCGTTTGGATAAAGTTAACATTGTTTGTTTTTAGACTTTTATTTTTATTTTGCTGAGCGATAAAGTGCTGCTTGAAAAAAAAAAAACAAGCGCCGCCCCCCTCAGCCGCCATTGCTCGAAAGCATTAATGTTATTCCAAGGATACACCATGAAAGACTAACGCTCTGGTCGGGCAGCAGGCGAGCTGCACTCTGGCTGCTCGTAGTAGCAGAGCTAACACCTGCGGAGCAAACAGCAGAGCTAACATCAGCAGAGCTAACATCAGCATCACTGCTGCTGATTCAGGCTGTGTGCCTTTAAAAAAACGCGGATATTTTCTTCTGAGTTTCTGAACGTTGGAGTCGACGTCGCTCCATTTATAATTAATGTGTTAATGTGTGATTTTTGACTTTTCTGAACTTTGTAGCTCTCTCCTCTCCTTTCCTCCGCTGTCTCTGACTGGAGCTGTTCGCGAAACAGAGAGAATGTGCAAAGCAACGCAGTAAACACGGAAACGTGCACATAAATTAGATAAATACATAAGCGTTTGGTTTATTTAATAAAAGAGCACATATTCAATGTGAAAAGTGAGTTGTGATTTGGCGCTATATATTTATATAAAATAAAACATGGGGTTCCGTTGGGGGGGGGGGGGGCAGCGCCTCAGACTTGTTCCTTTGTGCTCGTTTATCGTTGGATCACTTAAGAGTGCAAATTGTTCCACAGTTCTGAGGCTGCTGTGTTACAGGTTACAGTTTGAATGTCTGACCCGTCTCTGATTGGCTGCAGTCTATGGCACAGATTAAAGTTTGAATCTCAAACTTCTTACCGTTGCATTTGTTTAACACTCCTTAATAAAATGTCTTTGTTTGCTCCCTGGGTACATGGTGTATCAGGGCAATTGAAGGTAAAAACAACAAAACATTTGTTTAATAATATAATATTTATTATCATTTTGAAATTTTATTATGTAACTTCGATCTCAGAGAATTTGAGTTTTTATAATAACATAATATAGCCGCCTAATAATAAGAAAAATATTATAAGAATTGAAATACTAAATTAATATAATCAATATGTAATATAAATTATAAATACTAAGAATAATAATTAGAATAATATAAACAGAATAATAATCAACATTAAAATTCAAAAAGGAAGCGTACATTTTATTTGATGGGGTGGGGCGGTATGGGACCTGGAGAGGGGGGCGCTGGCTTAAAAAAGGTTGAGAACCACTGATTTAGATGAAACCGTTACATATACTTATGTGATAGAAATGTCACTATAACTTCAAATTCATTCCTTTTATTGGATTGAGGAGGTTTCATTACAGTAAAGCTCGGCAGAGAAAACAGTGATGTCTTTGTCTCACTGGGTCTCAGAATGTAAAGCTGCTTCGCCTTCCGTTCCTGAAGCCTTGTCATTTTAGCAGATACAACATTTTTCATCCAAAAGACGTGATATTCATTCAAGGTCAGAAGGTACCTGTCAGGATGATGGATGTAGAAGCAATATATCGAGAAGACATGTACACAGTCACACACACACACACACACACACACACACACACACACACACACACACACACACACACACACACTCTCACACACTTCTGAAAGTGCTCAACAGAAGGAGATTTGGTGGTGAATGATGAGCTGGCACTGAAAGCATTAATATATCATTAGTATTGATCGCCATCAGACCCCCTGCTTTGACTCTCTCACACACACACACGCACACACACACACACACACACACACACACACACACACACACACACACACACACACACACACACACACACACACACACACATTCAGATACTGTACAAGCACATGTGCACAATCTCGCAGATACAGCAAATATGCTCAAAATTGGTAACCATACACACACACACACACACACACACACACACACACACACACACACACACACACACACACACACACACACACACACACTTCCCCAGTATCGAGTTGTGGTTAGGCAGCCTATAGTGGCCCAGCAAGCTTCCATTTGTGTGTAGATCAATACACAAAGCTCTCCTGCCCTTATGATTAGCAAAGAGACCACTCCCTTCTACAAACACTACGGCGGCCATGATGCAGCAGCAACAGTGCGGAGAGGAAACATTGGATATGTTGTTTGTATTTTTACCTCAAAGTAAACTCAAAGCAATCTGTGCTCACATTCACATTTCTACAGCTTTTATAGAGATGGCTGTGGATCATATTTTAATGTTGTCCCTGTCCATAATCTGAATGTATTTTTAATCATTCCAACCTCAAAATAGCATGTTACTGAAATTGTAAACAGATATGAGTGTATGCTTAAAGGAATACATTTAACCATCTGGTTTTCATTATTCTCTCACTTTGATCTATAAGTCATAGTCTGTAGTTTGCAGGGGGTGGGGAAACTTGAGGGAATACATTTATCTATCAGTTATTCACCGCTAGTGACCTTGAATCCTTGAAGAAAACTTTGTTTTTCTTACATGCCTCCACAGAGAACAAAGAATAAAATAAACAGAGATAAAGTCGAGATAAATTAAAGTAAATGGGGGCTGCGAAACTATATAAAAATTCTCACACAACTCGTGGAGTATAATGCTCTCATTTATCCAGTCGTAAGCTCTCTACCTCCCAAACAAATTCATTATTTCTAAAGCCTTACTATGTAATACACAGATTCAGATTTTGACAAAGACAGGTGTAACTAATTATATGGTTAACTGCTGCAGGCCATTGCAATACTTGCTGGAGCAAACTGTTAATTTTAGCCCCACCTATGCTTTTCATGCTGTGACAGGTCAAAATGTCTGCCATCCATGGATCAGATTCACTCAGAAACAATAAAGAAAACAAAAGTTCTCTGATGCCCGGAACAACGTGTAAAGGGCAAAACGGACAGATTTGACCGGAAAGAAAAGACAAACCGTAGATGCTCATAAACCTTTTATTCAAATTGGGGCAAGGCAAACAAAGAATTAACACTACATCATACCAGATGAAAATAAATGTGCAAAATTAATCAATTAAGAGTGGAGTTCATTGTGACTCCACATGAAGTCCTAATTGAGCCACACACACATATACATATACATGTGTTAGCAGCAGTTTTGATAAAGCTTCCCAGAGGAGACAGACAGTCAGTCTGGCTGTGAGGGGTCAAAATGGTAGTATGACATACTGTATGTGTGTGTGTGCATGTGACTGTGTGTATGTTGCTATTATGGTGAGTCATTGAGATGACAAACTACATTCCAGTTGAACTAAGCAAGCCCTTTACTATCTCTGTCTGCATTTCTGTCTGCTCTCTGCCTCACCTCTCCCTACATGCTATCACCCCCCCCCCCCCTTCTTATTCCTCCCCCCTCTTCATTCCCCCCAGCTATCACTTAAGTGTAAACATATAACCACAAATATTTTTTCTTACAGCAGCAGGTCATGTCACAGGCTCACAAACACTCAGTCATGACATATATTTAAAAGTCTTGTCATACTGATGACTTATAATGATGAACTAATAATCCAGTGTGTGTGTGTGTATGTGTGTGTGTGTGTGTGTGTGTGTGTGTGTGTGTGTGTGTGTGTGTGTGTGTGTGTGTGTGTGTGTGTGTGTGTGTGTGTGTGTGTGTGTGTGTGTGTGTGTGTGTTTATGTCTGTCAGCTACCTTGACTAATATATCAACATCAGTAAAGTGTATAAACAGCAGCTGAGCCTTGCTATGACAGAGTTCTCTGACCCCATCTAGTGACTGTTTGTGGAACTGCAACATATTTTCTGTTAGTCCCACGTCAGTCTGTCGTTGAAGACTAACTGAGTACAGATGTTCTCACATTCGGGTCCTTGCTGGTTACCGTCCAATCCCTGGGAGCCAACATTGTATTGTAACTCACCTATAGCATTAAATGGGCTTGTATGAGGTACTCGTTCATAGTCAGTGTATTATCCACAGTAGATGGCGGTTAGCACGCCCACAGTTTGGAGAATCAGTCAGATATACTAGCACAGACTAGCCAATGTACTGCTGTGGACGTGGGCAGCAGCAAAATGTTGTTTAGCCACCAATGCTGTTACTCCTGTCTGTTTCTTCAAACTGGGGGTGTGCCGGCCGCCATCAACTGTAGTTAATACACTGACTATGGATACATATATCACACAAACCCACTTCAAAACATCCAATTTATCCGCACAATAAAAACAAATAAATGGTTTAAAACACACCATAGAGGTGTTGTAAGCAGGTATAAAGCCTTTTTAAAGGGTTAGCATTTTTAACTGCCCCTATAAAGGATTCATACCTGTGGTATAAACAGTATATTCTTCACAACACAGTGTAATATAATTGCGATCATGTATAATTATGTGTCTGTAAACAGTTTTTAGCCTGATGTTCAAGTGAAGTGTTACCAATATGCCTGTTCATCCTTTTAAGAAATGTACTTAATGTATTATCTCTTTCTCCCTGAACCCTTTCTTTCTATCTTTCACATGTCCTTCTTCTTCTTCTTCTTCTCTCTCTCTCTCTCTCTCTCTCTCTCTCTCTCTCTCTCTCTCTCTCTCTCTCTCTCTCTCTCTCTCTCTCTCTCCTCTTTCATCCCTCCATCCCTCTCTCTCCCCAGTCCAGATGACAGCAGGACCCCAGCCCTGGCTCAAACATGGCCAACGCTGACGTGGAACACAAGATGCGCTGAGGAAGAGGATGAGGGGGTAGTGGAAGGAGGAGGAGAAGAAAACCAGGGCTGGCTGTTTCACCATTATTTACTAACAAGGTTTATATGATTGTTTCCACACACCAAACATTTTGCCGTATTTAAATGTAGAAGAAAACACACTTTGTGAATTGATCGAATTGAAAGTGAACCAAGACCCAAAATTAGAAGGATTAACAGGAGTAAGGACAAAAAGTAGTTGGATATATTTAAATACAGAGGAAGGAATATGAGAAGCTGAATAAGCATTATATTTCGAATGTGACGCAGGGTTTAGGTTGGTTCTTGAGTCAATTGAGTGTTTCAGATATATAAAGTAGAGATCAAATCATTCAAAGACTTCTATATTTCTTCGATAGATTCAAGTACCAAAAGTATATATTCTATTAATACAATTGTAAGGGAGTATATATGCCATTTATGACAGGAGGAGAAGGAAAGACAGAAGAAGAGAAAAAGAGAGATTAGTTTGACTCCGGGTCACGGTCAGGGTTTATTGGTCAGGATTACCAGAAAAGCATGCATCAAAGGAGCAGTGTTGAAAAAGAAAAGCATCGTGTCCAGTGTTGTGCAACACTTTACATTTGTGAAGATTAAATTCAAAGATGAACATGCATTTTTGTTAACCCCAACTATACCTAGCTCACTTCCTGAAACCTGCTGTTTTCTTAGACCAAAGTTCACTTTGCTGGAAAGGGAGGAAGGGATGAAAGAAGAAACTGACAGGTGGGAGGAGAGCATCCAGGGAGAATTATGCCAGATTGTGGAGTTAAGAAGTGTTTGCTATACTATAATATTAATGATCTCTTTAAAGCATCACCATGGTGAGATGCCCATGACTATAGAATCACGGGTTATGTAGCAACAACCTTTTAGGCCAATTCCTACTTTCCGCACGCGTGTCTGCGGCGGTCCGCGATGGTCTTCATGACGCAATTGTCGGCATCAGCCGTGTCTGCAGCCCAACATTTGTGACCATGCGGACTGTGCGCTTAGCAAGCGCGCCGATGTGCATGCTCCTGCTTCGTTCCACACTCCAGTCCAGTTGGTGGCGTATGCACCTCTTGCTGGTTTGCCAAGAAGGAGAAAATTAATGTTCGTTTTGAAAAGAGGTTATGTGAGGAGATTCACCGTTGCGGCTGTTACCCAAATAAATATAATTTGTCTTTAAAGTAATACAGAGACAGCTAAAATGACGTTGAACTCCTGGCAAACAACGTAACGACACTGTCACCAACTGAAACAGAGTGTGGATTGGGAAATGCGGATGTGTGAAACCCCATACCGACTCTTAATTGAAGTATGAATGGAACCGCGTGCACAGCCGCGCGACTGCAGCTGTCCACGGACGTGCAACGCGGAAAGTATGTATGAGCATTCAGGCAGACAGTTAACAAAGAAAACTGCTCCAAACTCTGCTATCTTTGGCTCTGGAAGCAATCGGAAATGATAGGATGTTTTTATGGGGTGGGGGGGAAACGTCCTTTGTCTTCTGAGAGGTTTTGCACTATAGAATACAATCAGACTTGTCCTCAACAGGGATTTTCTTTAAATGCATGACACCAAACACAGGCCGATTCTCTCTATTGTTCCCCATGCAGCCTATTATCATGAGAGCTCTCTCTTTACAGCGCTTTGATAAGGATTAACTGGGTGATTTAAGGTTATGTCGTTGTGAAGCCAAATGTACGTGTGCTCTTGCCAAGGACCTGGACAGTAGCATGCTCGACAAAGCACAAAAGCATCGTGTTTTTATTTGACCAGGATGTGTCCCCCGATGGACATGTGATCCGGGGTTGACTGAGGCAAAAATGAACTCCAACCTTGTACATGGTGATTCATGTTGGCCCCTTTCATTACAGTTAAGTGTATTAGTTTTGCAGTGCCACAGTCATCATGACTGTCTAGTGAAAACCATGTACCTCTGAAAAAATGAAGAATTAAGTGTTGCTTTATGGGTTGATACCCCGTAAGCCAAATAAACTGTTTAAAAAGCCATTGGGATTTCTGAAAAATGCAAAGCTGACAACAGGGCTTTTTTTCTTAGCTCATGAAAAGTTGACGTTTTGGAAGTACGGGGTTCTCACTAGACAGCAATGATAAGTAACTTACTACTATAACATGCTACTTTTTAAATGGATATCAGTAAAGGTACAACCTCTTCAAAAACACACCATACACATCAGTTGCATGTGACACTTGTCACTTCTATAGAGAAATTGGATCGCAATCAACATTAATAATTTATCGGCTCAGTTTGTAGACTGTCTAGTCTATGGTACCAATCCAATGTAGAATCCATCTATTGATCCATCAATCGCCCAGATATCCCTCATCATTAAAGGACTGTAAACGCTTAAATGCAGTCGAAATACTATTCCCTGTCCTGTTACAGCACTAGTGTAATGAAATGGTATGTTATCTTATCGTTTTGTTTGCGTGAAAGTCATGATGTTTACTTTTTATATTACTTCTCACCTCCGTATATGTATTCATTTTTGTTCATCTTTAAGCTTTGTTACGAACTAGTAGTAGCGGCGGTAGGCGATTTTATGTGGAGTCTCTAGAAATTTGGGAGTTTTAAGAACTTTTGTTGCTTTAGTTTCTCATTGTTTTATGTTTTCCTTTTATGAATGTTATTTTTATTGTTTGTGGGTTAAATACATAGAATGTGGATTGACTCAACCCCTGTTATTTTTATATTGTGCAACTAGCAGCTCATTTCCTTTTCTAGTGTGTTTTACATTTAGTGCACTCAACGGTTTTATTGTAATTATTATAACCAAGACAAAAAAATTTTTGTTTATTCATGCTTTTCTTTTTTCTCAGCCTGACTTATTAAGACATTTAATGAGCTTTACATGAATTTAGAAAACTGGTGATTTTTTTATTTTATCCATTGATATCGTGTTTGTAACATTTTACAAGAAGTTTTACAATAAAGACACGTTGTTCAAAATAATAATAAAATAAAAAAGTTACTTAAAAGCTCAAAAAACGTGATACACTTGATGACAGGAGCCCAGCCCGACTGGCTCATCATTTTAAAAGACCTCAAGATGCAAAAGAGCTAAAAGGAACGGTTTAAGCTGCAAAGTTAACAAATGTGTCAAGTTTCCTACAGCTTCATTAACAAAAACAAACCAGGTCAAATCATCAAGCTTAGGCTACAACAAAAACCAATGCATTACAGGGAGGACTTAATGCAGAGGACCTGAGGTCGATTTGACTGAGTTTTATATTGTTATGTTAAAGAGTCCAGCAGATGAGACACAGTAGTGAAGTGGCATTTAAGACTTTGAATGAGGAGGTGTGCAGGTGGAGGGACAGACGAAAGCATTAGAACATGTGGGAGCATGTGGAGCAGTTGGTGAAAGCTGTCATAGATTGGCTGTTATGTTTCTAGGATCTCAGTTACTCTTCACTTGCATTCAGTGCGGAAAAGGTTCCCCAACATTATTTTAGGAGGTTATAGGTATCTTTGACTCCGACAGAGCATTGGGTATGAACTAATACATTGAGAGGTGAGATGTAGGGGGACAGTCAGAGACAGTACAGTTTGAGATGGGCTCTGTAAATCCTGATGTCTGTAGTACAACTGGCCAATCGAGCTGTTTCGCCGATAAATTTCAGAAATAACGCCATCCGTGGGTTCAAACATATCTTTATGGTTTTAAACAGTATAAGAAACATTAGTGAGGGAGTGATAATAAAAGACATAATTTCTAGGTTGTCGCACATTATAACACTGTCTCACCAGTTCCCCATTACACCCACCCAATTTGTAATTTTACCATTTTAACACCTTAGTTGACACTTCATCCCTCAATTTTCTTAATGCAGGCATTAAGGCAACAAAATAAACCACAAACATTTTCTTTCTTATTTTGTTTATTACTTACTTTGTATTTGTTTAAGTTATTTATACTTTGGTTTTTTTTAGAGATCCAAAGAAGAACTCTTTGATATTTAGTAGCTTGTACACACTCACCAAGTTTCTCCTCCCTGCGTGTGAGGTCTTTCCCTCTGTTTTAGCGTTGAGCTTGTCCTGTCAGAGTAATCTGAAATATGAGATTTTCAATTCAAAATGTTGGATTTATTTCATAATAAACATGTATAAATTTGTGCATTTGTTTCTGTTCTTGGCACCGAAAAAGCTACTTCACTGTAATTAAAGACCCCCCACAGCTCCAACCACACAGGTGTTTTCACTTTGTCTGATTAGACTCGAACTGATGGGTGTGGTGACGTCCTTCACTTTGTGATTTGCTATGTTTCTCGCGTGTGTGTGAAGCAACTTAGAATGTTATTACTACATGGAGTTTAGTGACATCACAATTATCATCATCATCATCATCATCATCATCATCATCATCATCATCATCATCATCAACATCATCATCATAGCTCTGAACCTTCTTCAAAAAGAGTTATTAAGTTAAAACACCCCTGTGCCGTGGTGGAAAGTAACTAGGTACATTAACTCAACTTAAGTACGAATTTGAGGTACTTGTACTTTACTTGAGTTTTTCTATTTTCTGCTACGTTGTACTTCTACTCCATTACATCTCAGAGGTCAATATTGTACGTTTTACTACATTTAGTTACTTTGCAGATTCATAATAACAATACAAAATGCAATAAATAAAGAAATTATGATATTATCATATAAATACTATTTTATTGGAGGAAATTCACAAGCTATCCAGCAGTACGCAAAGTAATATATAAAGAATATATAAATTAATTAAAGTCAGCTCCTCCTGAGTGATGAATAGGAAGACACTGCAACATAGGTACCTTCAGAAGAAGGATGCGGTATGATGAAATAGCAGAACTGATGAAAGGTTGACTGACCAAGTCTCTATCCAGCTGCAGATGACTTCACAAGTGAAGACGACCTCCAGCATATTACTTATTGTGTGTCAAACATGACATTAAGACTGACTTGTTGAGCCTGCTGTTATCTTTGCATGTTGTATAAAACACTTTATGGGTGATAACTGTTTCATCATGGTTTCGTTGTCATTTATTATCAGTTCTTAACTTTCTTCGTATACCACCACTAGATATGGCATGCACATTTGTTTCTCCTTGGGGGTGCCTGTCGTCATTTCTTTGGAGTATATATATTTTGTATCTTTGCATGTATGAGTCTGGAGTTATAGGATTGACATTTGTATACTTAGATTGCATCATAGATATGTAGGCTATACGCTACTAACTTTGGGAAAACGTAGTTATGTTTTAATATCTAAGTGAATTTAAATGTGTATTAACTTTCTGACATTTGAGGGAAACATTTTAGTGTGTGGTTCTTTTATGTGTGATTATGGACACGCCTCCAACACAGTTTTGGATTATCAAGCAATCATGGACTGTGTTGGGATTTGGTATGAGCAAATTTGGTTATTAACAAATATTAATGATAATATTAATAATAATAATAATAATAATTATCATTGATATTTGTTCATAACCTTGTTTGCTTGCTGTGTGAGGTATAGTACTGTTGTCAAATATTCACAATGTTAAGAACTTGATATTTCTGCTAGCCTTTTAACTTAATCCTACGCACTTCAGCATTAGAATATTATGTATTCAATGTTATTTAGTCAAGCTGTCAAAAGTTGCTGTTAATTTAAGCGCTCCTTTAATTAAGACACAGTATGCTACATGTTCCAGCCTGAGTCAACGTTAAGAAACAATCTTCTAGCTGTTACTGTCCTGCAGTGGTGGGCCGTCAGGGCCAGCAAGTCCTTCTCTGCTGGCCTAAACATCATCAGAATATACATTTAATTTTAATATATTTTTCCACAAATATGTATTAAATTATTCCCCATAGTCTATTCTCTTCATTTCATAGCTTTCCTCTTGGTTGTGCTGCTTCCAGCCTCAGATCGAGATTTGGAGGTCTGGCCTTTATGTTAGAGCTTTTATCCAATCATATTTCAGCCATAATGTGTTGCCAGGGTCCAAGAAATCTGCCCTGAGGCCTTCAGAATCAACAGTGCGGGCGCCTGTCGCTTAAAGTGAACGGAGACAAAACTGTGGCGTTAACCAATCAAATTTCGAGTTGGGGACACCGGGGCCAGCTAGCAGGCGTACGATAACGTCAGCACGTGCACGTCTTTTGATTGGATACGCACTATTGAGAGGCAGAGCTATGCAGAGCTAGCAAACGTTGAACAAGCTAATTTGTGTAGATTTCTACAAGCTGGATTTTTTCAACCCACAATGGCTGAAGGCCTAGGTGTGAAATGCACGGCCCGCCACTGCTGTCCTGTATCTCAGTTAATGCATGATGTCATTTTTGTAGCCAAATTTACTCATATAAACCTGCGTTCGCCTTTACTGGCCACAATATGTTGTGCTCACTAGAGCCACTAGATGGTCCCATAGCTACCCCCTCCACAGAAAGCTACTCCAAATAGTTTAGGCCACCACTGTGTTTGGTTAATATAGTGCATTGTCCAAGCTACACTACAAGGTGCCTGCCAACACAACACCATCGCCAACCACATTGCTTTGCCTTAAGAAGGAATTTGATTCCCTAAAAGCGTGAAATGCTTTTATCCTCTATGAAGTTCAGACAGCTAACAGTTTTCCCCGCCACCTTGAAGTGATTAAGTTTATAGCTAAAGACATTGACCATTTTGACCCAGACAACTTCAATTACCATATTGACGATTATGTTATGGAATTAAATCTCAATATAATTGGCTTGCCACTGCAACCCCAAAGGAGAAGTTAAATTTGTGTGGAAGACCAGCTCTAAAGCTGTCTATAAGTGTATACACACACAGCCTCTCTGTATCAGAAGTGACTACAAAGCTCAGTCAAACACTGATAGAAATGTTCTGTTCTACAGCAGACAAGGCCACAGCAAATGACGCATCAAGGTAACCTCTCACTGCATTAGATAAAGAAAATGACACAGAATGTTTGAGTTAATGTGTTTTACACAATACTATAATTATTGTTGTTATTGAGAGGTTAGAAACTTGAATGGACTGAAGAATTAACTTGTTTTTGAGGACCTGAGAACCTGCTTGTCCTTTGATTTTCCTTAGGATCTGTGGCAGAATCTCGCAAGTTTATATCATGGTAAAAAAAAGAAAAGAAAACAATAAAATCCCATGAACCATGTCATAACTCCCTCTCAGATCTATTTTACATTGCTGTGAAAACTTTATTTATTCAAATTACTGGCTATTGTTTTTCTTTGACACAATCCTCCCAATTGAAGATTTTATTGTAAATAAAACCATACTGATTAATATAATAATTATTTTTTATACTTACTAATTCCTTCTGATTGTCATTATAATGCATGTTGAGCTCCTGCCCCTCATTGTAGTACCTCATTATTATATACCCCTATTTTTTGTTTTATATACATGAAATGTGAAATAGGATGACATTATGTGATAATATTTTGGACTGAGATGGATGCAAACTGCAATTTAACAAGTTTGTCGAGGCACACAAACTTGGGAGAAAGCAGGTCAACAGAATATGCCACATAGAAGTGGTATACATATTTTGAAAGCTGGGAACCTGAAGATTAATTGAGATGCAGCTCAGGTCTGCATTTAGTCATGAATCTGTAATAACCATTGGGTTTTGGTACATATTAACATTTGAGAGTTTCGTGTATAAGGGTGAGCTAAGCAATGCCAGCATCCTAGAATTTCCTGCACCTTAATTAGATAATTTATCAGGCCTATTACAGACTTTCATTCACATAAAATATCATGTGTGCGTTGCATTAGAGGAATGGGCCCTTCAGTGAAGAGTGAGGTGGCTCTTAAAAGAGCCGTTGTGGTTTGTGGAGCAGCAGCAGTTTAAGCCCTCTCTCCGCGGATGCGGCGGGCCAGCTGGATGTCCTTGGGCATGATGGTGACCCTCTTGGCGTGGATGGCGCACAGGTTGGTGTCCTCGAACAGGCCGACCAGGTAAGCCTCGCTGGACTCCTGCAGAGCCATGACAGCGGAGCTCTGGAAGCGCAGGTCGGTCTTGAAGTCCTGAGCGATTTCTCTCACCAGGCGCTGGAAGGGCAGCTTGCGGATCAGCAGCTCCGTGGATTTCTGGTAGCGACGGATCTCTCTCAGAGCCACGGTACCGGGCCTGTAACGGTGAGGCTTCTTCACGCCGCCGGTGGCCGGGGCGCTCTTACGGGCAGCCTTGGTGGCCAGCTGCTTCCTGGGGGCTTTGCCTCCGGTGGATTTACGGGCTGTCTGCTTGGTTCTTGCCATGACTTCTTCTTTCTCTGAGCAGGAGAAATATGTAGCTCAACAAAGAGATACGCGGCTCTTAAACTGTGGGCCCGGCTGTGACATGGTGACGCTGCTTCAGACCTCCGGCTCCTGATTGGTGAGGGGCTCCTCGGAGCTCAGCACCGCCTAGAGGAGCGGCCCACCGCCCGGATCTCCGCTGCTCATTGGCGGGAAAACTTTGAAAATGTGCCGCCAAAATCCAGAGTGTTCCGCCCTCTGCTGCTCTGCTGGAAGCCTCTTTTCTGGTTGGTCTGTGCACCGTCCCGCGCCCCGCGGACATATAAAGGAGGGCTTCTGGTGCTGAGGAAACACTTGTTTGTGTACCAACTTAGAAAGCACATACGAAAATGAGTGGAAGAGGCAAAACCGGAGGAAAGGCCAGAGCGAAGGCAAAGACCCGCTCCTCCCGTGCCGGGCTCCAGTTCCCTGTCGGCCGTGTCCACAGACATCTGAGGAAGGGTAACTATGCCAAGCGTGTCGGAGCCGGAGCCCCCGTCTACCTGGCGGCTGTGCTGGAGTACCTGACCGCTGAGATCCTGGAGCTGGCTGGAAACGCTGCCCGCGACAACAAGAAGACCCGTATCATCCCCCGTCACCTGCAGCTGGCTGTCCGCAACGACGAGGAGCTCAACAAGCTGCTGGGAGGAGTGACCATCGCTCAGGGCGGCGTGCTGCCCAACATCCAGGCTGTCCTGCTGCCCAAGAAGACCGAGAAGGTCGCCAAGAAGTAAATCTGGAGACTCGCTGACTGCTGGAAACCAGAAACAAAAAGGCTCTTTTAAGAGCCACACACTCCTGATAAAGCGCTCCGATTCTTATCAATGCAGCCACGAGACAATCATGAACATGTCATTAGTTTGTTCATAGTCTCACCATCAATAGTGATATAATACAGTTTATAGTTTTAAAAACAATTAACAATACTTAGTCATTAGTAGGAAAGTGTTACAGTCAAACACGACATTATGGGCCAAAGTGTAACAACTCTGAAAAATAAGTCAAGTGTATATTTTCTTCTGCTGGTATGTGTCCTCTTTGACAGTAAAAGCATGTAATGACTCTGATCTAATGAACACTCACTCAGTTGCTACTTTATTAGGTACAGAGCTGTTCCTAAGATTTGTCAACCTTTATTGATGTAGAGTTGACGAAATATTAGAAGCACTCAGAAGTTACAGTATGCATCAACAAGTTATATATCACACAGACCAAGGATATCAACCTGTGGGTCAACATCAATTTATAGAAAACTCTTGCACTGCTCTGTCAGTCAAAGAGGTTTGAATTGATTAAAAGGGATTAATCTCGTCTAATGATGAGCATACAAGAGCCAGTTTCCCAAATACGTTATTAACATGATTTTCAAGGACCAGATAGTCTTGAGACCGAGTGCGGTGTGAAGTTGATGTACAAATGTTTTATACCAGGTAGGTTAACAAGAAGGGCATCATAAATAAATAAAATGTGGTGCCGTTCTCTTCTCACCGACACCGAACCTTCAATAAACTGATGCTTTTGAAAGACTTCCCAGTTATGAATCTAATGACGGACTGAATGGAGAGGTTTATTAACTTCATATAAACCAGAGTAAGCAAATAATCAGTCATCTGCTTGTGAGCATTCAGTGAATACCAGTGGTGGAAAGTACCAGAACATTTCAGGTGTCTGTTGTTACTTCACTTGATCATTTCCATTTTCTGCTACTTTATAGTTTTACTCCACCACATTTCAGAGGCAAATATTCTACCTTTTTTTTATTTGATAACTTCAGTTACTTTGCAGATTCAGATTCAAACCTTTTTTTCAACACATCAATTCTGATGTTTGATTACAGATTAAGATAAAACTTTGAGTCACAAGCTACCCAGGAGATAAAATATATAAAGGGCAGAATTTCACCTCTGCTACTGGGTCAACACAATCTAAATTCATCAATCATCAAAACCATCAGTTATTAAAAAAAACACCAACTATATTATCTTATCCTGTTTATATTATAGTTGTAGTAGTTTGTCATGTCATGTTATTGTATTCTCCATTTAGAGTAATGTATTCTTTATATTGTGTATTGTATTCTGAAGCTATATCTCTCTCTTCTAGTGTTGATATATTTACTGTGTATCAACACATATATTACTATCTGTACACTGTACACTGTATGTTACTGTTTGACTCCTGTGTAAGTCAGTCATTCTCTCAGTCACTTCATTAGACCAGACTACTGAAGCTCTGAGAGCCGGTCTAAATAACATCTTGTAATCTTCACGTGTGCCTTAGATATCTGTGTTTACTGAGGCACTGGGGGCTGTATGTCCCGTGTAATGTTACGTTTTGATAGTTTGTATGTTGAGGTGCGTGCAGCGACTCGGATACGGCAGGCAAATATCCCAGCACCGGGAGTAACAGCGTGCTAATGGGTCTAACCTGTGTAACAGCAGCAACAGAACATTTGACGACCCAAAAGGGAGTCAGCTGAATCAGTGCTAGCTGATAACAAAATATCTGTCAGTCTACGAGCCGCTGTACTGCCGGCAGAGCAGCCTCCAGAAGCAGCAGGCGAGGGTACGAGTCGTTTTCTCATTTTTTGCCGCTTTGGATTTAATCAAAACAAACTATCAAAGCGTGCAGGGATCATATAAAACAATATGTTGATTTATGTTTCCGGCATAAAAACAAATATAAAGTGCATAAAAAAACGCTGAATTAGTGGGAGCCCTGAGCTTGTGTCTCTGCAACGAGCCGGTCCAATATTGATCGTATGCATGTTACGTCAAGCTTATTTCCAAACCCGGAATTCAGCCATGTTGGATGGTATATACAATCAAGACGGCGGCCGTTCACGTGTGAGTTGCTGCAGCGCTTCGTAATTATTTTTGTATTTAAACATCTAAGATTGAAAGAAAATGCCAACCTTGTGCGCAGTGTATAATTGTGGTCATAACGCTACTCGTGACCCAGAGAAACGATTCTTTAGATTTCCTACAATCATCAAAAACAACGATCCACAAAAGAGGGATGAATTGCTGTCTACCGAACGCCTTAAGGTGTGGTTTAGCAACATAACTCGTAAGGATTTAACAGAAGAAAAAGCACAATTCACCCGTGTGTGTGTGTGGCGTCCACTTTATATCGGGTAAGAGTTCATGCTAAAGCTATGTTTACGTTTACGTTAGCGAGGATAACATCGGCGCTCTTCTCACTACCACGGCTTGAGCGGTGTATATCGAGATCTTTGAGAGTGATTCACACGGGCATTGGACAAGCACCCTGTCATCTTTCAGTGGTTTGGTAAGAAGACTACCAACCCACCCAGAAACAAAGAAATTATAAGCATCTAAGCTCTTGTATGCCTTCATTTGTGCGTTGGTTGCCCACGACGTTTGTAACACAAGGTAGTTCACAATATCCGGATATTCAATCGGCGGTAATGAATCTAAATCCTCAATATAATCAGACGGCTTTAGCGTGTATAGGTCAAGGTCGCAAATTTGGACTTTTTCTCTGAATCTTGCCTTTGCAGAGGACTCCAGAGAGTCAAAATACTTCGAAGAAATCGGAGTTGTATTGTTGTTGTTGTTCACTTTAGAGGCCATTTTTGATTTGTATATCATCCAACATGGCGTCGCACACATACGTTACACAGTTTTGTCACGTGATTGCACACGAAGAATTGGGATATAAACTCTTCACCAATAGAAAAAGGTTTCTTCTGTTAGCAATACAGTTAGTCACTAAGTATGACGCTCTCAGTGCAATCGCATGTGTTGATGTGGTGACCATCAGTAATTGTTTATGTCCTTCTTGTTCATAGTTTTTTTCTTTCAAAAAACTCCAAGTGCTTGTCTTTTAACGCCGGGTGCCGGCGAAGCCATTATGAAGGCTTCGTTGCCTCATGTGCGAGCCTGTATAATATGCAGAGCGGCACATGAGAATCACCTGTAGCGATAAACACGTATTTTAAGTAGGACTCCTGATATTGTCTTTTAAATGTCTCCTCATTGGGTCTTTTCCCTTTTCCAAAAAAGCTCTTTAAAGATGTTTGTTTTCCACTCATTGTTTTGTGGGCTTATATATTTTAAGTAACGTATCACGTGACAGACGAGTGTCTTCACACGTGTCAAGAGACACAGACGCACAGACAGATGTATCCGGTGATTTTTCTAAATAAAACCTTTCAAAATAAAATGTTTTTTTATTCAATCTTTCTGTGTGGCCCAATACCAAATGACCCACGGACCGGTACCAGTCCGCGGACCGGTGGTTGGGACCACTGATGTAGACAAGCTCTAAGTCTGCCCGAGTCAGGCAGCTGTCTGAGGGCAGACTGGAGCTACACAGACTCACTATCGCCTCCTAACTGTGTATCAACTCCAAGAATGACATCTGCTCACAGGAATAGTTATTTGTTTAGCGCATGCTCAGTCCCGCTCAGAAGACAACCAACCCCGTGCGAGCAACAGCACAGTCACATTAGCATCGAGTGAATATAAATAGACCGCTCTGTGCTCCGGGACATCTCATCCGACTCAGAACAAAGATCCACTGCTCATCATGCCGGACGTCACCGTGAAAGCGCCCAAGAAGGGCTCAAAGAAAGCCGTCTCTAAGACCGCCACCAAGACTGGCAAGAAGAGGAGAAAGTCCAGGAAGGAGAGCTACGCCATCTACGTGTACAAGGTGATGAAGCAGGTCCACCCCGACACCGGCATCTCCTCCAAGGCCATGGGTATCATGAACTGCTTCGTGAGCGACATCTTCGAGCGCATCGCCGGTGAGGCCTCCCGTCTGGCTCACTACAACAAGCGCTCCACCATCACTTCCAGGGAGATCCAGACCGCTGTCCGCCTGCTGCTGCCCGGGGAGCTGGCGAAGCACGCCGTGTCTGAGGGCACCAAGGCCGTGACCAAGTACACCAGCTCCAAGTAAACTGCTGTGAAGTCAACTACTCAAAGGCTCTTTTAAGAGCCACCCACTACATCTGGAGACTTGTCCTGTCAGTTAAACTATTTATTATAGAAAGTGTATAAAAGTCAAATCCTGTCACTTCAATAACTACACATGTAGAACAGAAAACGATCAGTTTATTTTAATGTAACCTGCTGTTTTCGTGCTTTCCCATCTGTAAATACCACGTGTGCAACCAGGTTGTTGGCTTACGGCCATACCACCCTGAACATGTCTGATCTCGAAAGCTAAGCAGGGTCGGGACGGGTCAGTACTTGTTTTGGAGAGCGCCTGGGAATACCCGGTGCTGTAAACTTCATTCTTTCATCAGCAGTGGGCGCTGCTGCCTCTTCAGTGGCGACACAGCTGACAACAGTTTGCTATTCAACAAAGACCTGCTGAAATACACAAGTAAATAAAACTGCCTACACTCTACTCACTTTTTTTCTTTTAAATTAAGATTTTGATTCCTCTTTTTTTTTTTTTTTTATATTGTGTAATCTTTGAAGTTGGACACTCCTGAAGACCTCAGGCCAGTTTATTTAGATGCTATTATATGGATATATATGTTTTGATTATTATTATAAATTACTTTGTAGCTCTCTGGAGAAATAAATGGCAGGTCAACTACGTGTTTATATTTACAGTGGAAATCACTTATATGGATCAGTTTTAGGCTATAGCCTAATTATAATTTGAAACATATTAAACTATATTTTATATATAGTACCATTATATTTGAGTGTATAGTTATGTGCAGTACAGTAATTTAAATGTGTGTATGATAGTAATTAGCAGATTCATTTAATTTATTTACATATTAAAATATACAAATCACAATTAAATTGTAATGGTACAAAGGTCAGTAATTGCTCATAGTATAAAATAATTACTATAAATATTTTGAATAATGGTTGTGTACTTTTCCTTTAGCCTACTAATATAAATATATCCTAATGTAATGACTGTAAGAATAAACAGGAAAAGGCTCTTTCAGGATGATGTGGTGGCTCTTAAAAGAGCATTTAGTGGGAGCTGTAGTTCAGACTGATGACAGCTCACTTCTTCTTGGGTGCTGCTTTCTTCGCTTTGGGTTTGACGACCCTCTTCGCTGGGGCCTTTTTCACCACCTTCTTGGGGCTCTTTGCAACCTTCTTGACGACCTTCTTCGGGCTCTTGACGACCTTCTTGGGGCTCTTGGCTACTTTCTTGGCTGTTACGGGTTTCTTCGCCTTCTTCGGAGACTTCTTTGCTGCTGCCGCGGGCTTTTTGACCGCTACAGCTTTCTTGGCTGCGGGCTTCTTGGCTGCAGGAGCGACTTTCTTGACCGGCTTCGTAGCCTTAGTGTCGGCAGCATTCTTGTTCATCTTGAAGGAGCCGGAAGCCCCGGTCCCCTTGATCTGGACCAGAGTACCCTTCTCGACCAGTCTGACTGTTGAAGAGCCCGGAGCAGGAGGCTGCACTTAAACACACCATGAGAGCCGTGGAGACTCAGCCGGCTCGCTGCTCCTCTGTGCAGTCTGAAAGCCGGGCCACTTGTGTTTTCTCTGCACTGGTAAAAGCCTTAAAACTAAATGTAGGAGAAGTGCTGAAGGCTGACAGCGAAGGGACCGACAGCGGACTTGTGTCTCTTCATGTTGAAGTCACGAGGAGCTCTGATGCTCTCTGCATTTTGTTTGTAGAGCCTCCAAACCTCACATATTCACCGCCGTGGTCAGCACTGCTCAGCGGCTTTTCACACTCATTTCTCTCCTAAAATGATTTAAAATGCATCAGAGCTTCATCAAAAGCTGTTTTCCAACTGGCCCACGTGTTTGTTCAGGGACGTGTAAAAACAACCTTCTGCTGTTGATGAATTTGTAATAAAGGGAAGTTTTCTGGTAGCAGCAAACACACTGATGATGGCCGAGGCTCATGGTGCAGTTTAGCCAGACTTCCTATCAGAGCTGTGAACATGTCCTCTGCTGAGGACGACTTTTAATATAAATAGTGAATAATTATACGAATAATGATTGTTGGGTTTTGAGGCCCAAAGGGCGCTGAGATAGTCTTTCAATTGAATCCAGTAAACTTCTAGTTGATCAAGATACTTATTCATTTAAAGTGATGATGACAGCAATGTCAAAAAATACCCTCAGCCGAGGACACTTTCACACACCAAGTCCACAGTCCGAATCAATAAAGAGCCAGTTAGCTGTCTGTTGGTACAAGTGAAAGTGGTACAAAAACATCATAAACATTTTGCTATATTCTCTACAGAAGGGTGTCGTCGTCCCTCATTGGTCCATGTTGGCGCGGTTATGCCCCTTGGTGGGCCGTCTTGTATGTGGCGAGATGGAGGTGGACCTGAAACTCTTTGAAGAGAACCTACAGTGCTTCACATTCATAACTAACTAGTGCTCATTATACATTTGTGCAGAAATACATGTTGTGCAATAATACATTTTGATTGAGGTGGACAAGTGCATGTGATAATCATTAAATGTGACACAATACATAATACATTTTGATTGAGGTGTACGAGTACATGTGATAATCATTAAATGTGACAATACAATCAGGAGTTTATTTACTTCTCATGATCAAACACACTGACAGATACATGTCACCTGTCTGAGAAGCACAGTTAGAGGCTTTAACCCTCGTATTGTGTTCGTTTCTCCCCCCTTACTTTGGTGTTCCCGGTCAAATTTAACCAGTCTGTTTTAACAGCTCTTACATCAACACAAAAAACATTAATCATCACCAAATTTGATGTAACACCCTTTTAAACTGTAAACAATGTCTCAGACTACTGGTTTACATGAATAACTGCAGTAAATATATAAAGAATATACACGGAAAATTTTATTTTTGTAATGTAATTAACATTTATTGTAAAAACAATAAACAAAACAGACACCAAAATTCACAGAACATCAGAACATCAAAAAGAATACTTTAGTTAGTTTAGCTTACATTGTATCTTTGTTACACATGCTATGTAACAGAAAATACACCTTTTAGTTCAACCATAATAAGATATTGAATAAATTACTTAATTATATTTGATATCATTCATATATATTTCATTCAAGAAAAATTGTGAGATTATATGATTGAAAACATGTGTGATCTTAAACTTTTAGCAGAATCTTGTTTTCAGTTTATTCTAATCCGGCACAAAGGTTTTATACTCATTACTTTAAAAGTGTGTTGGTAGATGATTCCATCCTGGAATGTGAAGTAAGAACACATCACATCTAGGGGCGGTTTCACAGTCAAGGTTTAAACCTAATCCCAGACTAAAATGCCCGTTTAGGCTGTTCTCTAAGCGACCTGTACAGACTCATCATAGTCACTCATAATCCTGTATTTAGTTTGTTCTGGATTAAACTAAACTGGTTGCAAGGGGGAGGATTAGAGCTACTCTAGGACTAAATTGAATCTTAAATTAATTCTTCAAGGAGGCATGTTTAATTAACCTCTGTTTAAATCCAACTGTTTGTGAGGCAGCATGGACTTTTATGGGCAGCATTTAATCCATTAAATTACTATGATAAAATAACTTTTCGAGACCGCTTTAGAATGTACAAAGAAAATGCATTGCAAATAATATCTCTACATGAGCCTCGCCTTTCCTCCTTGTCTCAAAGAGGAAGGCCTTTACCCAGTTTTTGGCAACTGGTCACTTCCCAGGAGTGATTGGGCTGCATAGATGGATGTCATGTTCCCATCACGTGTCCATCAACTCCTGATGCTGAGGAGTACAGGAACTGTAAGAACTGGTTTTCCATCAATGGCCAGGGTGTATGCAATCCTAATTTAGAGTTTCATTTCATTTTTTGCTCATGAAATTCTCTGGCTAACTTTTCATGCATGGTCATTTTGTTCTCTGCTGAAAGGTGGTGGCATCATCTTCTCAGGGACGCTACAGCAGATGTGGATGGCACACACTCACTGTGCCCTGGCTCTCCAAGCCTGTTTAGATTCCTTTCCTCTGGGAATAGAACACCATTAGAAACACAAATATAACCATATGATCCACAGCCATACTCTTATAATATCAAATACCTATGTAAATGTATATACAGTAGTATTATGTTCACTGGTGTGTGTGTGCGCGCCACTGTGCTTTACAGATCAGCAACATGAAAGCTGTGGGAAAAGATAGACTGACAGGGGACTATAATTACCTGACAATGTAACCTGGAGAGGCGTGATTGGGAGGAAGGGCCTCCCTGATCTAAACCCGAACGGTCGTTTGTTGTTGGACTTCTGTGCTAGTCATGGAATGGCCATAACAAACACCATGTTCGAACATAAGGATGCTCATAAGTGCACGTGGTACCAGAGCACCCTAGGCCAAAGGTCAATGATCGATTTCGTAATCGTATCATCTGATCTGAGGCCGCATGTTTTGGACACTCGGGTGAAGAGAGGGGCGGAGCTGTCGACTGATCACCATCTGGTGGTGAGTTGGATCAAGGGGTGGGGGAAGACTCTGGACAGACCTGGTAAACCCAAACGGGTAGTGCGGGTGAACTGGGAACGTCTGGAGGAAGCCCCTGTTCTGGGGATCTTTAACTCACACCTCCGGCGGAGCTTTTCAGCCATCCCTGTGGAGGTTGGGGGCATTGAACCTGAGTGGGCGATGTTCGAAACCTCTATTGCTGAAGCTGCGGTGATGAGCTGTGGTCTCAAGGTCTTAGGTGCCTCAAGGGGCGGTAACCCTCGAACACCGTGGTGGACCCCGGTGGTCAGGGAAGCCGTCCGACTGAAGAAGGAGTCCTTCCGGGTTATGTTATCCGGGAGGACTCCGGAAACAGTTGCAGGGTATCGAAGGACTAGAAGGGCGGCAGCTTCTGCCGTGTCAGAGGCAAAGCAGCGGGTGTGGGAGAAGTTCGGAGAAGCTATGGAGAAGGACTTTCGGTCGGCACCAAGGTGCTTCTGGAAAACCATCCGGCACCTCAGGAGGGGGAAGCGAGGAACCATCCAAGCTGTGTACAGCAAGGGTGGGACCCTGCTGACTTCAACTGAGAAGGTTATCGGCCGCTGGAAGGAGCACTTTGAGGAACTCCTGAATCCGACTAACACGCCCTCTATGGTTGAGGCAGAGCTGGAAGCTGATGGGGGATCATCGTCAATTTCCCTGATGGAAGTCACTGAGGTAGTCAAACAACTCCACAGTGGCAAAGCCGCAGGGGTTGATGAGATCCGTCCAGAAATGCTGAAGGCTTTGGGTGTTGAGGGGCTGTCTTGCTTGACACGCCTCGTCAACATTGCGTGGAAGTCTGGGACAGTGCCTAGGGGTTGGCAGACCGGGGTGGTGGTTCCCCTATTTAAAAAGGGGAACCAGAGAGTGTGTGCCAACTACAGGGGTATCACACTTCTCAGCCTCCCTGGTAAAGTCTACTCCAAGGTACTGGAAAGGAGGGTTCGGCCGGTAATCGAACCTCTGATTGAAGAGGAACAATGCGGATTCCGTCCTGGTCGTGGAACAACAGACCAACTCTTTACTCTTGCAAGGATCCTGGAGGGGGCCTGGGAGTACGCCCATCCGGTCTACATGTGTTTTGTGGATCTGGAGAAGGCGTATGACCGGGTCCCCCGGGTGATACTGTGGGAGGTGCTGCGGGAGTATGGGGTGAGGGGGTCACTTTTGAGGGCCATCCAATCCCTGTACGCCCAAAGCGAGAGTTGTGTCCAGATACAGCAAGTCGGACTCGTTTCCCGTGAATGTTGGCCTCCGACAGGGCTGCGCTTTATCACCAATCCTGTTCGGGATTTTCATGGATAGGATATCGAGGCGTAGTCGTGGAGGAGAGGGGTTGCAGTTCGGTGACCTGAGGATCTCATCGCTGCTCTTTGCAGATGATGTGGTCCTTATGGCATCATCGGTCTGTGACCTTCAACAGTCACTGGATCGGTTCGCAGCCGAGTGTGCAGCGGTTGGGATGAGGATCAGCACCTCCAAATCTGAGGCCATGGCTCTCAGCAGGAAACCGGTGGATTGCCTACTCCGGGTAGGGAATGAGCCATTACCCCAAGTGAAGGAGTTCAAGTACCTCGGGGTCTTGTTCGCGAGTGATGGGACAATGGAGCGAGAGATTGGCCGGAGAATCGGAGCAGCGGGGGCGGTATTACAGTCACTTTACCGCACCGTTGTGACGAAAAGAGAGCTGAGCCAGAAGGCAAAGCTCTCAATATACCGGTCGATCTTCGTTCCTACCCTCACCTATGGTCATGAAGGCTGGGTCATGACCGAAAGAACGAGATCACGGGTACAAGCGGCCGAAATAGGTTTTCTCAGACGGGTGGCTGGCGTCTCCCTTAGAGATAGGGTGAGAAGCTCAGCCATCTGTGAGAGATTCGGAGTAGAGCCGCTGCTCCTTTACGTTGAAAGGAGCCAGTTGAGGTGGTTCGGGCATCTAGTAAGGATGCCACCTGGGCGCCTCCCTAGGGAGGTGTTCCAGGCACGTCCAGCTGGGAGGAGACCCCGGGGAAGACCCAGGACTCGGTGGAGAGATTATATCTCCTCACTGGCCTGGGAACGCCTCAGGATCCCCCAGTCAGAGCTGGAGGATGTGGCCCGGAGAAGGGAAGATTGGGGTTCCTTACTGGAGCTGCTGCCCCCGCAACCCGATCCCGGATAAGCGGTGGACGATGGATGGATGTAACCAATTCACTTTCTGTGGTGTATTTACCTTTTGTGCTCAGGTCTTCATCTGAACTTTCTACATGGTCATCATCTGGTATACCACCCAGAGGTTGCTGGTGCTCTTTAATTCCAGACAGCAAGTCACTGAATTAATCGGTGTTTGTTTCTGGTGGTCCTCCACCAGTCTTAAATCACTCTTCTGGCCTCTGCGTTCAAGCTTTTTAAAGCCAGTTTAAGGTTCTTCCACAGAGTCTATAAAGGCATACAATTCGTCGTTCGTTGTAGTCGTTCTGGATAAGAGTGTCTGCTAAATGACCTGTAATGTATATAGTCAATGTTTTAGGAAGAAAACATACATGTGTAAACTTTACAGTATTATGACTTATCTATTGCATAAATCCCAATGAGACATGCAGCTGATGATGATGTCAGAAACAACATGAAAGATGAATCACAGCTCTCTACAGGAGAAGGCTGTGAAGAGCTCAGAGGACAAGTGCTGAATGGGTTATACAATGATGTGCAGCAGAGGGAGCTCTTTAGCCAAATACGATATGAGGCTTCAAGGTGCCACATCACCAGAGTGGAGTCTGAGTGCAGGTCTGGAAGGGATAGGGGAGAAAATTTTAACTTTCCATTTTACATAATTCAGTGTGGCTCGTTGGTCTAGGGGTATGATTCTCGCTTAGGGTGCGAGAGGTCCGGGTTCAAATCCCGGACGAGCCCAAACTTTTCCCTGTGGGATTCAAAAGTGCCAGGATTTACATGACTCTTCCTGTTTCAGTTTAAACACTAGTCATCAGTGCCAAATGGGTCTTAATACGTTTTTAAAAACACACTTGATTAATGAGGTTGTGACATCACTTGACCAAACACAAAGATGTGAAAGCAGCCATACCACATTTAAAATTAAATTAGCTAGATGTATAGCCTCAAGTTACTACATCACCTTACAATGTACTACTTCATATATATAAACAATACTCCGAATAGCCGAAAAGCACGTTACCAGGGCGATAAAATGTAGTGTAGCTGTAGCGTTTGCAAAATACTGAATTTTAAATGGTGACCAACCCATTACACTACTAATTTACAGGGAAGAGGATTAGCACCACGTGTGAAAAATGCTTTTCAATTCTGAGTTTAAAGTCAGAGATTAAAGTCAGAATTCTGAATTGGTCCTGTAGGAAATGCAAAACACTTCATTGTTGCAGTTAAGTGTTTCATGCTGATCTAATTGTGTTGTCACCCAACATGTTCATGCAAAGAATAAAGGGGAGTTTTACCTCCGGAACCTTGGATTGACTAAACTAGGATGATTACTTTTACTAACTCTCCTCCAGTGGCTATTGTGATCTAAAAGTAAAAATAATAGCACACAATTTAAAAACTCCATTATTCATGGACCAATGGAGTGTGGACTTGTACTTTGAGAGGTACCAAATCAAATCAAATGTATTTATTTATATAGCCCAATATCACAAATTACACATTTGTCTCAGTGTGCTTTACAGACTGTACAGGATACGACACCCTCTGTCCTTAGACCCTCGCATCGCACAAGGAAAAACTTCCTAAAAGAAACCCCATAATTAAAGGGGGAAAAATGGAAGAAACCTCAGGGAGAGCAACTGAGGAGGGATCCCTCTCCCAGGACGGACAGACGTGCAATGTGTACAGGATAAACAACATAGTACAAATTCAACATTTGACAGAAATTATGTTGTGATCAAAAAAGAGAAACTATGGATGAATCCAGGAAAATGTCAAAAAGGCTTCCCGGTGTCCAGCAGGACCAGGTCAGCAGGGGCAGCAGGCGCAGCCATGATTCCTGATCCTGACGTAAACTTTATCAGTGGCAACCTGCCACATGAGAGACACAGAAACTCCAGTGATAATGCCCCAGATGATGAGTTAGTAACATACATTTACATAAATGCATACAGATAGAGAGGGAGGGGAGGAGAGGAAGAGAAGGAAGAGAGCAGGGAGGTGTCCCCCGGCAGTCTAAGCCTATAGCAGCATAACTAGGGGCTGATCCAAGGCAAACCTGAGCCAGCCCTAACTATAAGCTTTATCAAAAAGGAAAGTATTTAGCCTTAGTCTTGTAGTTCAGTAACAGGACTTCAAAAGTTATTAAAAAATGGTCTGATAAAAGAGGATTATGTGGACACACTGATAAGCCTTCAATTTCAACACCATATCCCAGAACAAGGTCCAGAGTGTGGTTTAAACAGTGAGTTGGTTCATGTACATTCTGACTGAACCCAATTGAATCTAATATTGAGATAAATGCATTATTAAGGCTGTCACTATCAACATCCACATGAATATTAAAGTCACCTACAATAATTACTTTATCTATTTTAAGGACTAAACTTGATAAGAATTCTGAGAATTCAGATAGAAATGGCTTTATTGTTTTCCATGTTGGGTTTGAGAGTTATAGTTTAGATCTGATCATTTTTTGATTTAGTTGCACTTTTGCAGCTGTGGTGTTTATTTTAATTAGGTTTTCATGTATAACTCCTCTTCTGTTAACCATAGATTTTATTCATTCATTCATTTCAGTGGTCGTGGGGCAGACACAGTCACGATGGGGATTTGAGTGGGTGACTGCCTGGAAAGAAGCACAGGTAACACATTTCATTGTGTGTGCTGGGCTGTGTACGTGTGTGACCAATAAAAAAGGATTTAAAATCCTGCATTTACCATTTCCATTATACACCAAAGCAAATTGCTTGTATGTGAAAACCTACTTGGCAATAAACTATATTCTTATTCTGAGTAGATGTGGGCATGCCGCCAGCTCTCTGCAGAAATTTAACCAGAATATTTTATTTTGAAAACATCAAACAGGAAGTTGTTGTTGGCAGGGAATCGCTTCGTTGTCGTGCTATCCAGCTAGCCCGTTTAACCAAAACACAACATTACTGCCGAGGAGGGGGCCAGGTGAGATTGTTTGCACAACTTGGTACGGTTTTCAAAAAAAATGTGATCTTGTTTGTTTTACTGTTGTCAATAGTTGGTTTCCGGCAACTTTGAAGACAACGACGTTGAGGTTAGCTAAATTGAGTTATGCTAGGCTTGAAAGGAATTGTAGGCAAAGATAGGCGATTTTATTTCCTTCGAACGATTAATATCGTACTTGTGATTTAAACAGAGCTTACAACTTGTTAAAGAGTCATACTTGTTGTGTTTTTGTTGTATAACTGTCATTCTTGTACAGCAAACGACAGGGAGATTAGCCAAATGAAAAGCTTTAGCTTGCCACTCTTTGTTGCTAGGCAACAGAACTCTCCACTGGGGTAAAGCCTGTAATTACATTAGTGTGGCAAAATCACGCTTTGTCACTTGGTCATATGCATTATGCACGGCAAGCTAATTTACCAAATTGCTATCTGAAAATAACTGAAATAATAAAGTACCTCCTACTGACTGTCGACGTCTGACTGTTTGCCTCCTCTGATTAGGAATACACAGTAGGCACCATGTTGGTCCCTATATTCACACTGAAGCTGAACCACAAGATTAACCCTCGTATGGTAACTGTTGGGAAATTTGATGGAGTCCACCCATGCCTTACTGCAGCCACGCAGGCTGGAAAGGTGAGGGAAATAACATGTTCCAACATAACTTTGTTGAATTCGTAATGAACAATTAGTAGAGTAGGTGCATAGCATGGTTGCTGTCTGAGTACATTATAATTCTTCCTTCTTTTTATGTTTTTAATGTATTTATTTACAAATCCAATGTGGTGACCTTCTTCTGACCTTTTACACATTGTTTCTGTACTCCCCCACTTGACAGTACTTCCCTACATCTCTTCTAGACATTACCACACTTGATTACTTTCCATTATGTAAAGTCTCTCTTGCTTATGACACTTACTATATGTGATAAGTTTCTCCATCATGCCCTGAATTTGCTCTGTTTCTCTCTAAAAGGTTTTTATCCATAACCCTCATGCTCGTGGGCAGCGACCTGTGGCCCACCGACTGAGCCAGAGCACACAAGACTCTGACATCTCGCTCCTCAACATTAACCAGGCAGTCACTTGTCTGACTGCAGGAACGCTGGGACCAAATTCCACTGGGGACACGCTTTTGGTAGGATCTCAGACCAACCTGCTGGCCTATGATGTCCATGACAATGCTGATATATTCTACAGAGAGGTGAGTGGAACTGAGGAGAATAAGTGGAGGAATAAATGTGTATTTAGTGGTAAGTCTTACCAGGAATGGAGTCTTGAAACATTGAAACAATGAGAAATTTATTTTGCAGCATAGACGTTATTGATTAAGTGTTATTCTCTGAGTGGCACAGCAGCTGTTTTCTCATTCTTACCATTCATATTGTTAATACGATAAACAAAAGCAAAAACAAGTGCTTTATATATGTTGTATATGCGGTACATCTTTTATCTAAGCTAATTAGATGGTGACTCAATCAATACAACTCATTAAATGCATTTATAGCGTAATGTTAGGTTGCAAATTACACTTAAAAATGTTACTTTTTCTGAGAAATATTGCCAAACGCTCTTTGGTGCCAATCAGGTCTTTGATCATCAATATCCATTTTGGGGCTCCGACACAGCTGGAGCGTGCAGCATGTGATTGGCGCCGCTGTTTAAAGAACGTTATCGTTCACATCGTTATATTTATAGTTATTGTTATAGTTATCGTTCCTGATGTGGACGGCCCTTTAATCTGCGTCGCTTAAGACCACAGGTATGTAGGAATGTTTGAAAAAAACACCCATGCATATAAAAGTGAATGTATGTGTGACTCTTTGAGTGGAGTGAAAACATCTACAGTAAGCAGCTAAGATGTGTCTGTGGAGAACTAAAGACTTTAGAAATGAAAAAAACTATACTGTACTATACTATATACTCTAGTGTGTGTGTGTGTGTGTGTGTGTGTGTGTGTGTGTGTGTGTGTGTGTGTGTGTATGTAGGTGACGGATGGGGCCAATGCTATTGTGTTAGGGAAGCTCGGGGACATCCCGTCTCCTCTTGCCATCATTGGAGGGAACTGTGCGTTACAAGGCTTTGACTATGAGGGCAATGACCACTTCTGGACGGTAAGAACAGCAAGGCCACATTTTAATATCTTACATTTAAAGAATTTGGTTTTATTAAATATCAATATAACACAACACATGACACTGACACAAACTGTAACTAGTTTTGTTTGGTAACAGCACATTTGTATTTGTTATATTTTTGCATATCCAACCGAGATCATTTTCCCAATTTATTTGATTATGCCTGTTCATTTTACACGAGTAGACAAGTTAATGCAATTTTTGTCATTATTTTCAATCTCTGTTAAGATTAATAATTCCTTGTCTGAATGAACTAAATGAATGTATTCATGAAGTGTCTTGTTTTTAGGTAACTGGGGATAATGTCAGATCTCTGGTGCTCTGTGACTTCACTGGGGATGGGAAAAATGAGGTAAGTCCTGATTTTCTGGCAGCCTGAGACACATGATGTGTAGTTGCACACATGATGTGTAGTTGCACACATGATGTGCACACATGCTGTGTAGTTGCACACATGCTGTGAAGTTGCACACATGCTGTGTAGTTGCACACATGCTGTGTAGTTGCACACATGCTGTGTAGTTGCACACATGCTGTGTAGTTGCACACATGATGTGTAGTTGCACACATGCTGTGAAGTTGCACACATGCTGTGAAGTTGCACACATGCTGTGTAGTTGCAGAGTTTCCTTTTCTCCCTGGAAGCTTTAACGTTTCATTCGTAAAGTTGATGTTCAAATTCTAAAAACATTTTTTTCCTCCATGTCTATTTACTGAGTTTAAAGCCAGTATTTCTGTACAGTTGCAGGTAAAGATTAGGCTACACTACTATTATTAGTTTTATACTATTTGCAGAATTATATTCTAGAGGTGTAGATGTAAGATAGTTTCTGACTTGTGTGATCCGAACATTTCCAATAACTTCAGAGCGTTGTAAAGTCCAAAAGTCAATATTTATAAAAAATCCAATTCCAAAAAACAACATGTTCACTACGGTCAAAAGAACTGTTTCTTCGTGCACTGATGAGTTATATTCATTAAAGAAAGTTGATTTATTGTAATCTAAAGAAAAGTATCTGATAAATCACTTTATTCAAATATGATTTAGTTTGACATTCAAAGCTTCATTCGAAAACCCCAACAGACACTTAAAATAAATCAATCAAATGACATACAACCCTAGTGTCTGAACTATAGGCATCAGTTAAATGAAAGATTATTTCATATTGAAGTGATCATTTGTTGATTTAAAGAAAATAATAATAATACTTCGGTATTGTTGGTGTTTACAGCTGCTGGTGGGATCGGAGGACTTTGACATCAGAGTATTCAAAGAGGATGAGCTTGTGTCTGAGATGACTGAAAATGAGGTAATTGGATGCAATGCATTATATATTCATAATAATCATAACCCTGTCACTAGTTGTATCTAGTTTATTCTCTTATCTGTTTTGTGCTGCAAAGTAATATTAGTTTCCCCTCCGCCCTTCTCCGTACAGACAGTAACATCACTGTGCTATATGCATGGCAGCAGGTTTGGCTATGCCCTGGCCAATGGCACTGTGGGAGTTTATGACCGCACCGCCCGCTACTGGAGGATTAAGGTACCGCAATCCTTACGATAACGCTGTCCTGGACAAGAGGGGCTTCTCTTATAGACAGAAAGAATAGACATTACTTATTACAGTTCAAATCGTTGGCACTTGGTGTGTGTAATATGTGTTTCCATCAGCCTTTCCCTCTGAAATCCTTAGTTCTGTTTATTTTATATCTGTGCCCCTCCCTTATATTTCTATTTTCATGTAAACTGTGATATCTTGTTTCATCTCCTCAGCCACTTCTGCCTGCATGAGCATGATATTTTAATTGGTTTACTCCAAACTTTTTAAAGGGACAGCTCACCCCAAAATCCAAATGACATATTCTTTCTTACCTGTAGTGCTATTTATACATCTAGATTGTTGTTGCCAAGTGTTGGCGATATCGTCTGTAGGTCTGCCTTCAACGAATATAATGGAATTAGATGGCACTCGCCTTGAAGTGCTCAAATCAGCAAAAAAACTCAACAGTAATGTCTCTTTTTTTTAACTACATCCGTCAACCAGTGAGCACAAACCTCTCTCCATGAGTAGATGCACATCTGCTCAGTGATACGATGCAAAGAAAATAGTTCATACTTGAAACTATTCACAACAAGGTCTGTGGATTCTAACCGAGTAACCGGGTCATGATTATTTATTTGCTGTTAAATTTTACAATTTTTGTGTCTAGTTCCATTATATTCGAGAGAAGGCCGACTTCTATACATCCAACACTTGTGTTACTAACAGCCATACCTTAAATGTAATGTGTCTCCATTTCATTTTCAATAATGTGTTTTTCTCTCCCCAATCAGTCTAAGAATCATGCAATGAGCATCCATGCCTTTGACCTGAACGCTGATGGGGTGGTGGAGCTTATCACTGGCTGGTCCAATGGAAAGGTCTGCACACAACATAGCAGGCCTGACATTTAGAAACAACCTCTCACACTTCAGATGTGGGATTTGTAATTAGATTTCTGGACACAACAATTCATTCATTTCTACAGTAGCTCTCGCTGGTCATCAGTCTCTGATCACACGCCCCTTTTATTTCAGATTGATGCTCGTAGCGACCGCACAGGCGAGGTCATTTTCAAAGACAACTTCTCCTCTTCTGTGGCCGGAGTGGTGGAGGGGGACTACAGGTTGGATGGTCAGAAACAACTCATCTGCACCTCCATAGAGGGAGAGGGTAAGTTGTTTGGCTGTGTCTGCCTGCTAATATCTCCCTAACTCCCTACCAACAGTCAGAAAGTTTGACTGCGTGTGTGTTTGTATGTGTGTTCAAGATCAGTTAAAAAACAAATGTATCCTACTAACCGTAATGACATGCAGCCAGTCGGAGGACTTGATGACACAGTGCAATGGAGATTTATTGAATTTATTTGTGGTGCATTTGTGATTTTCTCACCTTTCATAATTTTCCACTTCCTCTGTTCATGTGAAGATATGTAAATAATAATAATAGCGAGTAGTGAACATGAATTTGGAGAACTGGACATTTGCTTATGGATGATAATGACATCAGTGTTGTAAATGTGTGTGTCGTGTAGTGCGTGGTTACCTGCCTGCCAGTAAAGACCTCAAAGGGAATCTCATGGACTCCAGTGCTGAACAGGATCTCATCAGAGAGCTCAGCCAACGCAGACAGAACCTGCTGCTGGAGCTACGCAACTATGAAGAGAATGCCAAGGTACATACAGTATATTTATTCCAAAGAGAGATGGATTTAAAAAAGCTTTTATTCCTTCAATAACGAGATATGTAGATTTCCATTTAGTCTTTTGGTGTGAAAATGATAACAGATTCTTTTTCAGATTATCATTAATTTTACTGACGTTGATGACTTTCTGGCACTTTTCTTGAGTGCTACCCTCAGTTCAGCTTCTCAGTTTATACTCAAGATGTCTCAATATACACAGAATGCATTGTTGATTTGTTTACATATATGCTAAAAAAGCAAAACAAATTAGTCAGCTGTATACGCAAAGTAATCAAATTAAAATGACTAATAGTTAGCAGTTCACACAGATAATCCATAAGGATAACATTAAGGAGATAAAGTATGAGCATTCATTATCCCTGAACCTGTCAATGAAACCAAAATGTAATTTAGTTGTTCGACAGATGTGAGCCTTGAGTTTATAGTTATTTGAAGTAGAACATTTGTGGAATTGATGACCGTGATGATGATACTGTTCATGAAAGTATTCAGGGAACTGTATAAAATAAAACAATCTGTAGTTTGTTTTGTTAAACACCGTGGATGCTTGACTCATTACAGGCATATCTGCTGAGCAAAATGTCCCCTTTGTTATATTTTGTCATATTTCCCTGTTTGTTTCAGAGATAGCGGACTTCATATAGATAATCACAGGGTTCTGAGTTGACATTTACCAAACTGTGCTATTGTTTCAGGGTGTGTCGGAGACAAACAGTGGGGTCGGCGTCATACCAGCCAACACTCAGCTCCAGACGGCGCTGTCAGTGCGACCTGCTACGGAGGCTCAGAAGGCTCATGTAGAGCTCAGCATTTCAACACCCAATGGTAAAGTGTTGGAGCACTTAAGATGAGAATTTCAAGCATGTTTAAGGAGTAAATACTAAGTCCAAAGTCCCTGAATCTCTCCTTTATTCTCTCCAGAAACCATCATCCGTGCAGTGCTCATCTTTGCAGAGGGGATATTTGAGGGCGAGAGTCACGTTGTCCATCCCAGCGCCCAGAACTTATCCGGCTGTGTGCGAGTCCCCATTGTCCCCCCAAAAGATATACCAGTAGATCTGCACATCAAAGCCTTTGTTGGAGGGAAAACTAGGTAAGATGTGTGAGTAAGTAAAGTATGTGTGCTGTCATGTATTAATTGTGTTTTTCTTCCCTATTAACACCGTACCACTTCCTTCTTTTGTTTATTCCAGCACTCAATTCCACGTGTTTGAAATCACTCGTCAGCTGCCTCGTTTCTCCATGTATGACATCACAGTTGACTCTTCGGATGCTCCGACCATAGGAAGGGTCACCTTCAGCATCAACGACCGACCACAGCGGGTAGGCTGAGGCCATTAGGAAGACTGCTTCACACCAAATCAGGAGCTGCGGCGAAAACGCCAGTCCTCCTATTCATTTGAATGTGGGTGGTGGGTTTGGCAGTGGGGAAAAAATGTAAAGTTTTAGAGGAACGCTGCCCGACCTCGCGCTGTGATGGCCTCTCTGTAACCAGCAACTATAAGTCCGTTTTGCAGCGGCAAGAGTGTAACCTTACAGTAAACATCCCTGCCTCTATCGCTGCCATAGCAAAGGGGGCGGAAACGTTTGGGCACAAGAAAAAATGTATTTGAGGATAACAAAGGAAACACAACTACTTTTGAAGCTGCCTTTAAGTGCCGTTGGAAATGTCGAGATCATAAACATGCTGTGATGTAAAAAAACAATCATTTTGAAATATCAAGTGTACTTGTGCTACGTTGGGGGGGTTAAAGTTCACAACGCGACGTCACATAAATATGCCATTTAAGTGACACTCCCCCAGGTCATCACTGCAACGCCTCTGTGTGTGTGTGTGTGTGTGTGTGTGTGTGTGTGTGTGTGTGTGTGTGTGTGTGGTGTGTGTGTGTGTGTGTGTGTGTGTGTGTGTGTGTGTGTGTGTGTGTGTGTGTGTGTGTGTGTGTGTGTGTGTGTGTGTGTGTGTGTGTGTGTAGGTGGTGATGTGGCTGAATCAGAACTTCCTGCTTCCAGAAGGAGTAGACAGTCCTGACATCACTTTTAATTCACTAAGAGGAGGGGGACTGTTGTCCATCAGTATGGCCGGCAATGGACAGGTACAAACACACAACAACAATAATGTGTTTCACTGTTAACTTAATTCAGAATCGAGCTTGTTTGCTGTTACACCCGTGTACACTTTATAGTTAACTTCATTAACGAGAGAGTCAAATTGCAAGTGAACATAAACATTGAGCATCACTGTGATTTGCGATTACCAATTAAATCAATGATCATCAGATTAAAGGTGCAATGTGTAAGATATAGCCATACTTTTAGTTTAAAACAGAGAAAAAGGAACTAACATTATCAACAGAATGTGAAGAAGTAACAGTGTTGACGTTACGTGGAAGACGTCTACGTGTGGTGTTGTAATACCACTTGTACCTCGTGGGGCGATAGTCAGTCACTGTAGCGTCCACTTTGCCTTCAGTTCAACATAAAGACAAATTGTCACTTTGTAAATAATTAGTAGTTTACCTTTACAAGAGTTAGCAAAACAGTGATGTTCATTTTCCCAAAGTTTTAATGCCCTGGCATTTATTTTTTTATCAGCTACAATCAGACAGTTAATGAATCTCTAATTTGCCCAATCAGATCACTTTGAGAACTGATGACATTGACCTGGCAGGAGATCTGGTCCAATCACTGGCCTCCTTCCTGGCAATAGAGGACTTGTCTGCAGAAGCAGACTTCCCCGGATACTTTGAGGAGCTACGCACGACACTCACTGAGGTTTGTCTTGAATGAGATCAAAAGATGTGTTGCTCTTTATTCCACTTATACTCGAAGACATACTTCTTTCCGTCTATCATCATTTGGTACATTGATTAATGAGTCTTACATATCTGTCTGCTAGGTGGATGAGTTCCACTCTGTCCATCAGAAGTTAACTGCAGCCATGGCCGACCACTCCAACTACATCAGGAACATGCTGGTGCAAGCAGAGGATGCTCGCCTTATGGGTGAGATGTGAGTATTGTGCATGATTGTTGAATCACCACCTCTAAAACATATTTCACATGTTGATAATACATGATATATAATAGAAGATCTTTTTTTATCAACTCACTGTTTCTCTCCCTTTCCCCCATACTTTCTGTGGTTTTCTCTCGTCCTCTGTAGGATAACTATGAAGAAGCGTTACAGAGAGTTGTACGATCTAAACAGGGATCTGATCAACGAGTATAAGATCCGCTCTAACAACCACAATGCACTACTGGTCTGCCTCAAGTCTGTCAACCAGGCCATACAGCGGGCTGGTAGACTGCGAGGTAAGCCCCTGTGTTCATGTGTTCCTGATGATTCATATCAATGTTTTCTGTTTAAAAATACCAATATGTATAATATGTGTTGTGGTCCTGGGGGAATGATTGAATTAAATTGAGGTATGGAGTTATATCTCTACGCAGAAATTGTGACTAAATTGTGGCCTCGATTTGTATATTTATTTCTCTCTTTATTTCTCTCTATGGCCACTCCCGGGTTCTGTAATGAAGGGAGCTTAGAAACTTAAAAGTATTTGCATCATCCTTTATGAGTTGTTGCATCTTGCACATGTTTGTCTCTTTGTATTAATGTCTCTGTCCCTCCTTCTCTTCAGTGGGTAAGCCCAAGAACCAAGTGATCTCCTGCCTGTCGAGACGCCATCAAGAGCAACAACGTCAACGCACTGTTCAGGATAATGAGAGCTGGCACTGCGTCCTCCTGAGGGGGGAGAGAGGGGGGATGCAGGAATGGACAAATAGATTGAAAGTACACGCACAGCTGATCAGTACTGTAATGTTGAACTTCAAGCATGGAAGGAGAAAGATGGGACGAGGACTACACATGGACATGAAAAGAGAAGCTGTTGTAGCCTTAATCTATCTTTTTCCGTGATTTAGCACTAAGCAACAGCCTGGCAGCAACATTTGGCACCAGCTCCATTATACTTTGACTCTATGTGAAACTTGAATTTCTGCTAGCTCAGAAAATGTTGACCACAGGCTTAGTGCACATGGAAGAGCTTGATTTAGTGCAGTTAGCTAGATTATTGTCAAATGAGTGTAGTGCAGGACAGGAGAAACGGTCTGTTTGGAGCAAAAGAGGAAGCGGAACACTTTCCCCAAACTTTCTCTAAAGCAATGAAACAACAAGCAATGAGTACGACAGTGCTTCAGGGAAATTCATTTTAATTCTGAAAGGTTCAACATATTGCCGCTCTTCAGTTATACGCTCATGTATAAGGTCTGATAGCATCAGTAGTTCTCAGTTGAGCCTCATGTCCATTTCAATGTACTAGAGATGTTCCAGGTGGCATTAAACATTTGTCTAAGAAATGTTTAAACTCCAGAAAATAAACTACGGTATCTGTTTCCACCAGGGTTTGTAGAAAAATGTGTATCTGCTGGATCGGCACCCTGACTGTTTAATACGGCTGACTGTGATGTTTAGAGGGAGCACAGCTGGAGCGAGACAGTTCTGTGACGGCTCAGACTCAGGTCTCTGCTCCCAGCTGTTGTGTGTTTGTAGCCAAAGAAAACTATTTTAAATGAATGGATGTCACAGAGGAACAATGCTGTATGTTTAACTTGTTTACCTTTTGTAGAGATTGTAAATGTCATTTTGTGTTTGTGGCAGAAATTATTATTAAATGAATTATGTTTTAAAAGATTTTATGTTTTTGGTATTTTTGGAAAGTCTACTATCATTTCTGCACAAAGGTTCTGCAGGTTTGAACAACGTTTGGCTGCTCAGCGTGAGCGCGGAATAACAGACCTGCTGGATGGCCATTTGTTATATAAGGAATTGAAAAAATGTGATTTACATATTCCATGTAGGCTATGCTGCAACATGTTTAGGTTTTATATTGTGTTAGTTTAACTAAAGTTCTAACTAAGGTTCTAAGGACCAAACCCCAGAGCAATGGTCACTTATTACTTTCAGCTTTTCCAAACCTAACTTCCACGTATAGTTGTAATTGGATGCACACATGTTCACGTACAAGCTGTTCTCTATAGGCGCTACATATGGTTCAGGAAAGTACACAGTCATAAATAACTATTACTGCTGCTCATGCAGTGAGTCCTCTGCATGCGTGTGCTTTCCTCTATGTTGCTTAAACTAGTGTGTGTGTGTGTGTGTGTGTGTGTGTGTGTGTTGTGTGTGGTGTGTGTGTGTGTATATATATATATGTATAAGATATATATAATCTATATATATTCTCTTTATCTATATATATAGACATGTGGCCCAGAACACGCCCACATCGGCCGGGGGACCAGATGTGAAGCCTCACAAAGCAGAACCATCAACGTCAACATTACCATCTCCCTCTTCAACCTTCCTGCTCACTGTTCCTCCAGCTTTCTTCAGGGCCACACACACACACACACACACACACACACACAACACACACACACACACACACACACAGCTGTTGTTATTTGCAGCTCTGGAAGTTGGCGTGTCTCCTTGCTCACACTCATGAATGAGCATCTGCAGGTGTTCGGCTGCTTTTTTAAAAGTTTAATTTTTTTTTTACAAATTGACATTTCAACAGACTTGAATTAAAACACACAGCATTTCAGTCCCTTCACCACTATACTCATGTAGTTCTCACACGTGAAAGGTGGTTTATCTTTTTGAGCGCAACACAAACATGGAGACATGCAGGCATGGCACGAGGATTCGCATGAACTTGGCAGATGCTTTTAATGAGAGGAAACGTATTATAAGCACAAACTGGCAACCTGTTAGTTTAGTTTATTGTTCTGCATGTTGTGAGGGGCAAAGATTTGTATTTCTCTCTGCCCCGCCTCAATCATCACACACCAACGACCATTTTCATTTGTTCTCTCTCTTTAGTTTTTACATTTGCACTAATTCACACCCTTATTACTTGATCGGTTGATGTGCCCTTCTTAAGAGATGGATTTGTGTGTGTGTGTGTGTGTGTGGTGTGTGTGTGTGTGGTGTGTGGTGTGTGTGGTGTGGTGTGTGGTGTGTGTGTGTGTGTGTGTGTGTGTGTGTGTGTGTTGAGGAGAGTGTTGTGTGTCCATTAAGTTCAGTCAGAAGAGACGTCCCCCCTTGGTGTATGCATTCATATCCTCTTTCTTCATCCGTACATCGACAGCATTGCAGTTCATCCCTCATCAATGTTCACATGTCTTTCTTTGTTGAATTGCCAAATGCTACAGCCAAAGACGTTCAGGATGATTCATTTGATCACATTATCACTGTACTCTCCTGTTCACGGAAGCGTCGTTGTGTTGGCCGTCTCCCCCTTCTCTTGTGTCAAACCTGCACATCCAAAGTCATTGCCGTGGTAACGCCTCTAAATGCAGCTCTTGGTTTCTTCACCTGCTGACAGTGATTACGCAACATGTATAAAGCTGGCTTGTGTGTGCCAGTTTCTCATCTGGATTTGGTTACAGCCAGAGACACATGGACCTCCGTAACAACTAGAGTCTCTTGTACAGTAGTAATTGTTGTCAGAGAGCTGTCATTTAAAGAATCGCCATCATTTCTCTGTGAATTCAGTACATGTTACCCATTTAGGAAATGGGAAGAACATCAGTCATTCCTTCATCATAACCTTTGTTTCCCTCCAAATGTCTGAATTTAAAATCTTTTTTAACCATAAGCATTTGAATAACTGTGTATTAATGTTAATACACACGTTCTCTTTTCTTGTCCATTGACACAAATTCCATTTTTCTCCCACTGATGCTGAATTTCTGATTGCTTGTATCAACACAATCCCTGGCGTCAGGGTTTGAGTCGGGGCTTGTAGGTGTAATGCAGTATTTCTTCAGAGCGGGTAAGATATTTTTTCTGCAGTTTGTCATGAGGTATATGGAGCAGCTTGACGTTTTGACGTTCAAACTGGCTTCACTGGTATTTTATTTTGTGTTCATTACTCCAATCTTCTACATGTTCTCTAACAACCCCGGCTAAATTGTCTACATTTCTAATTCATTATAACAGGATTTAGGAATTAAGGGTTGATTTTTACATTTCACCAATAGTAGCCTTTATTTACAATACCTTGTTTTGTTTGGCTCTGAACAGATTTCCTGTGGTTTCTTACCGTAAAAATGACCAAGAGAAGAACATGTTAGAGAGAAATGAAATCCAGTTAGTTGGGCTTTTTATGTTTTCGGGCGCTGATGCTTGGAGTTGATGTATAAATGCTGTAAATAGTTGTGTGCTCTTATTCTGGCGTCCTCCTATTTACATGATCTAAATGGCTTCTTGGCACAGACACAACTGACTCAGGCACTGGCTGAGTATCGGAATATTTCCTCCTTGATTCTGATTAGACTTGAACTCGGGAGGAGGCATCTGCTCACAGCTGACTCATTGACACTGGAATATTTTTTTTTTATTCCAGACCGCTCAGTATTGAAATGTTTTCTGGAGCGACGCTAAGGCTGCACACACACAGATATGTTGAGTGTCAGCAGATAGCCCTGCTTCAGCTCAGCGTGAACTGCTCCTGCAGGGTGTTCATGTTTAATCCACAATAATGGCATTAAATAAAAAGTTATTTATGTAGGCAGGGAAACCAATAATCCTTCTTCACATCTGGACAGGTTGAGATGTTTTAGGAGTGGACAGAATCTGGTTTAGAGCGTAGCATTGGCATGCTGCTAGCGTTTACGTCTTCCTGTTTACACTAGAAAAGAAAATCTCTTTGGCTGCAGCTTTCGTGTAGCCAGACTCCCTCCTGAATGAGGTTGTGTGGTTTCAGGACGCAGGAGAGCTGCATGGCCAGTTCCCAGTCTGCTTTCTTAAACTGGGATCATAAAAGCTACTAATGTTCAAGATGAATGCCAATAAATAAAAAACTAATTTTCCAAGGTTAAAGATGTTTCACAGCGAGGGCTGATCGCCATGTTCTGATTAATCTTATTCCCTCCTCCTGTTCTGGTCCATTCACACCACCTGGATAGGAAAGCCTGTGTAATATAGTCGCCATGACAGCTATAGTCCAACATTTTACTGCAACTTGCTTTTGTGCAAGTAAATACGAGATCAAGAAAAACACAAAACTGTTTAAACGTTGTGCCTCATCTCCCACCGAGCCTGTCTTTGACTCCCTCTCCTCTGTACAAAGGAATCTCGTTGTACATACAGTTTGAGAATGCATTTGAGCTGCATCATCGAACGTATTACCAACAAGCTAACATGTTATTATTGCCATCTGTCGTTTCAGTTTCCCGGTTACCTGCACAGGATGGCAGGTAGGGTTGGGTTTCCCACAACGAGGATGTTAATGACCGACGTTAAATACTTTTGTCCTTTTTTTCTGTTTTATGTGCTGTGTGTTTGTGTGTGTGTATATAACTACACCAAACACCCGTAAGAAAGTGCATATGTTCCCAGCTGTTTGAAAGGCTCATCTTAGATACTTTAGAATACAGGATCTTAGCAATGCAATTCTGCAAAAACAGGATTTTCATTAAAAAGCGTCCCGTGTCTTCCACCACAGTTGCTCAAGAGATCACAGGAGCAGACGGGTCAAATACGATATAACAAGAAAACCGAAACATTAGAGGCAGCAATGGATGAAGATTCTCCTGAGGGGGAAATGTACAAGAGACAGATTCTACTCATTAACCCAGTTTTGGTAAACCCAGCCCAGCGCCACAGTCAGTGCTGCGAGGTGTTACTGAGAGCTGTAGGGTGCTGGGTAGTGAATCTCACCCAAACTCAGGTGGACATATCACATCCTTGTTTTCTATTTTTTTAAGATGGATAAATAAGTGGAAACTTTAATCTGGAGTTCTGTTTGGCTTTTAAAAATAAACATGATTATTTTTTGTTCTTTCGTTGACACAGGAATGAATGATTGTTGTAATTTGTAATGGACAGCTTCAGTGTAATGATAATCTCATATTAACACTTTGTATTGTCTGTTCTTAGTATCGTATGTTCTGTTGCCCATCTCGCTTATTCTCCTCAAAATATTTTTTGTGGACTCAGTGCATTTTAATCCCATTTCTGGAAATGAGGCAGTTAATTAAACTTTGTGAAATTCATTGGAATGTGGCGTTTTATATTTTGAATACCATAACTTTGTGTATGAAGAGATAAGCTGGTTTATTCAACATGTCCACTGACGAAAGGCAATAACAATACCATGCAGTGCAAAGAGAAGGTCGACCGAAAGCTTGCTCCACAAAATGACTTCGAAATGTGTTTTGACGGTTGTTGAGACGAGCTGCTGCTGCTGTGCGACCTCCAACAACTCCAATGCGACATTTATGAAATCAAGTGTTCACGATTCATTGACATCAAAGTTCATTCTCTGTGTGTGCAACCAGGATATGAAAAAAAACAATAAAAATGTGGATGTTTTAAAAGTTTGGGAGATTTTATTTCTTTGTTTACTCAACGTCAAAAGTCACATTTGCAATATTAATCTAACAGGATTATATTATATTATATTATTATTATTATTATTATTAGTGACAAATCTTCCGTTTTAAATATATTGTCTTTGATGAGATTCTGAGTTTTCTAATAATTTAAAACAAAAGTTTTATTGCTGACTTTTGGTTGATTGTCGCATCAGGACACAAAACTGTAAAATACCTCCTTAAAAAATAGTCAAAATCACATGAATTACATTTTTATTCCAATAACTGCCTGACCCCCATCGCCCCTCACTGACTGGGCGACATTGAATAATCAGAAACTGAATCTTCCTGGAAACTTATGGCTGATACATACAGCTCGTTACATCTGAAACTGATGAATATGGATTGAAATAAAAGGACTGGGTTTTTTTAAACGGAGAAACAAGTTCTGAGCTTCATTTGTTGTATGTTAAGGTTGTGGAAATACACTCTCCCTGCAACACATGAAGCACATGGCTAATTATTATGCAGAATGAGTGGGTCAGCTAAATAAAATCACTTTACAATAGTGTGTAGTAAATGAAATGACTTGTTAGTGATATCAAAGTCCTACGTTACAAACTGAATGGGCATTTTTATCTTTTGGCCATAATGATGTTTTTTGTATATCACAATGAATCAATTCAAAGAAACATAACTGATGCACAGACATGTCAATCATTACTATAAGACATCTCTGTTCACATTGCATTAATTGTGCTTTCCACATTTTCCCCATACATCCCCATCGTACACAGGGCACCTTTAACAATTCCATCTAATTAGTAGTTTGATGTTTAAACACTGTTGGACCTCTGAGTTGAATAGAGTGCAAATTCTAAATCATTAATATAATTACATTACATCATAATGTAATAACTGTTTCAAGTATTTAATGCTAAACCAGAGTATTTGACAAGTTCCATTGTTGAAACTGAAAAGTTAGGATCACCAGTTATTACACTTTATTCTGAGGGGAACGTGAACATGTTTACCAAATTTGATGGCAATCCATTGGATAGCTGTCGAGACATTTCACTCAAAACCACAACAGTCCACCTCAGTGAGGATCATCAAAGTTATTAGCAAACAACCTCTCAGCACCACGAATGTCTGTTTCAAATTGCTTGACAATCTGTTGAGATATTGCAGAGACATGCACATAGCCTGGGCAAACAAAAGAGCACCAACTGAAGTCCAAACACATGAACACTCACACCGTTAGACACATGTATGTCTTAATATCTGTGTAGGTCTGTGAACATGTTTTACTGTTACATGTTGAACATTTTGAAAACATGACGGTAAAGAGATAAAGAGTTTTTTACGAGAAAAAAAAACTGAATCATACAAATCAAATCATTATAATGAAAGTAATAAAAGTGTGTGTGTGTGTGTGTGTGTGTGTGTGTGTGTGTGTGTGTTGTGTGTGTTACCACTGTGCAGCTGGTTTCCATTTAGGCTCATTTGTTGTTGTTCCTCCAGGGAACAGATAATGCGAGTGTCCATCTGTGCCTCCGTCCAGCATAAGAGTGAGGAACACCTCTGCCAGTGATTCACGGTGAGAACACAACAAGTCTCTCCTGTCTTTCCACTCACCCGGTCCACACGGCCATCACCAGCCCTAGCTCCTCTGCATGGAAGGGGTTAAACAGGCTAACCACTGTGATCTCACTGTGTCTCTGTGTAAACAATTATAACACAATACATTCTGCGGATTGCACATTCAAAAGTCTTCTCACAGTCTTCGTTGCGAGTCGGTGTCTTGCTACATGGCTGTTCACTGTACGGACACACAGTTCTGCTCGGATGGCAAAGCTTAAATTCTCTTTGGGCTTCCTTCCTGAACAATCTGAAGCACATTAGGCCTTTGCCAATTCATTTCCGCAAAGATGATCTGCCAGCATGGATCATATGATTCAACTGTGCTTTTAAACACCTCGCAAGCCTTTCAATTGGTCACAGATCCTGCTTTATAAGCATTTTGTCCTCGCTAGGGCTCTTGCAGTTCCCACTCGGCCCTGCAGGGAGTCACTAATGCGTGAAGAACACCTGCTTCTCACCGTAGTCCGTCTCTTTCGCCGCTGTTTCTCCCATCTTGTCCTTCCACCTGAAGGGCCAGGATGTCGGGCTGGTCCTGTTGTGGCAGCTCAGTTTGGGGTCGTGCAGGAGGTTCCACATGAGCCAGATCTGAGGAACACTGAGCTGGTGAACAACCATGAGCTCCCTGTAAAAACAGGGGTCGAACGTCTGAAGGTGGGGCGCCGCAGACGGACGGGGAATCCCGAAGGTCCGAAAGCCCTGGTGGCGTGATGGTGGGACGCCGATCAGCTGGAGGCACATTCCCAGAAAGACATCATCAATGGGGAACAGCTCCACCTGGAAGTGAACAAAAATAATCATAGATTAAAGAATTCTGAAAGCTGATTTACCAAAATGTTACAAGTGTCCAACTTTGAAGTACCTGTTGACAGGCAGAGCTAAGTCTCCGAGCCGTGTGTCCCGACATGACAAACCCTCCTCCCCCAGCGTAATTTGGGTACAAACCCCCTCCATAAACAAACTCTGGCACATAGTATTTGGAACTGCGCCGGCGAATGGGTTTAGCATGGATAATAATATCACCGACAAACAGATCCTTGTCTGGCTTTTGCCCTTGTAGCATCTCTAGTATATTCTCCACATTAACATACACATCAGCATCGCCCTTGAAGATGAATCTGTAAGAGACAAGACAATGGGAAAAGCATCAGATGTGAGTCACACTTGTCTCAGAAGTAGATCAACCCCCGATATATCTTATAAAAACTGACTTGACTTGAGGACAGCTGCTGTTAACCCAATTCAGAAAATGTGTTTCCTTCAGCGTCAGGTTGAAGAAGGTGTCTTCAAAGTCCCAGAGCAGGATATCCCTAAAGGTTTGACTCTCGTAGGTCAAAAGCCGATCCCACAGAGGCAGAGCCGTCCGATTCCTGGGAACCCCCAGCAGGAAAACAGTACGGATGGTCACACCATTTTGGAAAAGTCCCTCTTTACCCCAGGTCCGACGTACCACCTAACAGTGTAGAGAGAAAGAAATGATTTTTGACATGGAAATAAACCTGTATTAATATATATATGTATATGTATATGTATATGTATATGTATATGTATATATATGTATATGTATATGTATATATTTATATATATATATATATACCGGTATATATACAGTATATATACATATACACACATCATAAAATGTAAATGCTCAGTATGTATTGTATCCTCCTGATATACAGCTTGTACTGTTTCACAGCTAATTTTACAAGTCTTTTTTTGGCAAAGGCCTACATACAACATGGCATATGTTACCTGACGTTTATCAAAATCTGCAGGGATGGATTTAACCGCAATGAGCATGTGGAGAGCAGTCGTAGAACCTTTACTTCCTCCTGCTTCTTCTTCTTCTGCTCCTCCGACGTGACATTTCTCTGGCTGGTCTATGAGCAGCTTAAAGTTTCTGTTGTCCTTTTCTCTCAGATAGCCCTCAAAGTCAAATGGTGGCATTGTGGGCAGGGGCTTGCCAGCGGTTTTAGTCGGCACAGCATTTTTCCGTCGCGACTTGGATTTCCCCTTAGATTTGACCTGAGGTTTTGGCTTGAGCTGAGGAGGTTTGGACTTGGCCTGGGGCTTGCAGGGAGGCAGCTGTGTCTCTGAAGGGCTGGATGAGATCTGCTAATAAAGAGAAATGAAGACAGAAGACATTATTATAGCAAGTAAATGTCATCTTAATGAACAAGAATGTTTATGTTTATTAAAGTATGAAAGACTTGTTTATACTGCTTCATGTTTATCTCTCATTATAAAAAATATGTTGCAGCCTGTGTGAATTAGTACAGATGGACATTCACACAAACATAAATACAAACAGACTGTGTGTACATATATGCACACACTGAACATATGCAGTATGAATATTCCCACAGCACATACTGTGCAGTGCTCTGAGCTGCAGTCAAACCTAAACAATGAGCTAAAGGATGCTAAAAACCTCTGTAGAGCTAAAGGGAACTGCAGAGTTGCTGAGAATTCTCTGTGGCTCGTCACTACAAGCGTCACCTTTCACATTAGAAATCTGTTGATCCGTTGTGGGTATAAAATATTTATACTGCAGCTTTCATTTTTTAGTGCATCCATTACCATTATATCCATCATGAAGATACTTTGATTCTGATACCGACATGCAAACAAGCACACACATTCATAGCTTCAATCAGATCAGGTCATACCCCTGGAGAATCCTGGCCTACTTTGGCCCCACTGGCGCCCAGCAAGGTCCTGCTGGAGCTGGTGGAGCCATGAATTTCCAGCTTCAACACAGGCCTGTCCCACCCAGAGGAGAGCACGGCCTGGAAACATGGGTGGGATTTGATGGGACATGGGAAATGGACAGGTGATTTTAAAGACTAAGAAGGAGAGGGTTGTAGTTGTCTATTTAAAGGGATAGTTCAGATTGTTTGAAGTGGGGTTGTATGAGGTAAAAAAAAAATCAATATTAGTTGTTAATAGTTATTATGTGTACGTAGTTTGTTTGTGTTATTGCGTGACTTCTGTGTTTCAAAGTATTAGTTGGGATTCACCAAAGTCACACAATAACACAAACAAACTAGCCCATTAATGCAGCGGTAGACCAGCAACTCCTGTGTTCCGCAAGGTCCAAATAATATTTTATAAAGCTGTGAAAATATTCTAAATCCAGCGTACATTTAAACTGATATTGATTTCTTTAGGTGGCTAAACACGTTTGCTGCTGCAGTACATTGCTTTGCTTCTGTGCAAAGCAAACAGGGGGCGTGCCAACTGTCATCTACTGTCTACGGATAAGTACCTCATACAACCCCACTTCAAAAAATCTGAACTATCCATTTAAGAATTGTACAAAAGTCTTTTTGTCCCCCGTCCTCTGCTGTGACTGGTTCCTTACCTGGCGGGCATAGAGCAGCAGACAGAACAGCAGCAGCAGCAGCATCGTGCACATCACATCTCCCTTCACGTGGAGGATCCTCCTCATCGTCACCATCTTCATCAGCATCTTCTGACCAGACTGACTTCGTTAAGTATAGAACAGGAATTCAGTGGGAAGGGGCCGCTGCCGTTCATACTGCTTTGCAGACAGCAGTGGGGACTGACACAGAGTCGGACTAGATTTGGGTTTGCAGGCTACTCTGCAGAATGTGATGAAGACATGTGATGATTCCTCCTCTCTGATGTACGTCCGTCATGTCTGGCTCCATCCTCACATTCTCCTCAGGCACCAGTGTGTGTGTGTGTGGGGGGGGGGGGGGCATCCTGGACAACAACGACAAGACATTTCCATAAACTTTGATGCACCCTGTTGCAAAGAGGATGTTGTCCCTCCATTTGTTTGCTCAGGAGGAGGATTGCGTAACCCTCTCTCATCTTTCCTAATGCAATAAAATAATCTTTCTTTGTGGAATAAATCCATTCCTCACAATAAGTTGATCATGAATTGTGAATTTCTATTATTGGGATAATTGTAACATCCTCACGAGAGACGAGGAAAAGATGCCTAGCTCGTATCGTGGTAGAGAAGTGAAAAACATAAATATTAATGCACGTGAGCCTTATGATCTTTGATTAAGATTGTTTATTTTTCACTAAAAAGGACGTTCACAAAACGTGTCCTACCAGTGATGTTATAAAATATTTATTACTTAACAACATGTGAAGTGTTTCCACATACGTTTTATTGCCATTTTAAGAGTTTTAAGAATATTTTGATGATTATCTGGATAGTAAATCGCAATTATTTTGGCTAGGATAATCGTGTCATAAAATGTGAGTATGGTGCCATGCCCAGTCTGCCAATTATTTTAAAGATATATTTCTGTGGCAAAGAAAGCAAGTGCGATGCACTAGAGATAGACACAATAGACACAACTAATCTTCTACTTTTTCCTCCATTTTATGGTTTTGGTCAATTGGAGGTCACAAGATGTCCTGGCATCTTTGTTAAACTGGCTAAATGGTTGAGTAGTGATCTTTGAACTTACCTCCTAGTAGTTAGTATTCGATATAAGGAATTTAAAAGAATCCAACATGTAATTGCTTGCTGATAAAGCAGTCACTGTGTGACTTTCTGTTCCTTGATTCCCATCGATTCATAACTCTGTTCCGAAGGGGGAGTGTCTCTTATGTAAGTGAGCATGAGGGTACCAACTCTTTCAAAGAACACTGTGTCCCAACATTCACATCATTTGTAGACATCCCCAAATAACGTCTTGTTATTTATGTGACTGTCTAAACACAGCTATTTGTCTCTGTCAAAGAGCACCGATTCCACACAAACATGACCAACTGTGACCAAAAGTGTCGCAAACTTCTCGCGCAATTTACACAGAAAGTTTTTCACCCAATATGCTATATTCTGCAAGTTTTACAGAATCAACAACAACTCTAGTTGGTTTTTAAAAAGTAAAAACATAGTAATGAAATGTTAGATGATAAATGCAAGTCATTCAAACTTACCAGACGTGACGGAGGAGGAGGTCAAAGTGGTAACATCTGTGCGTCTGTGTGAAACTACGACACTCCGCTCTGCGCAGAGACACACACACAATAATGAGTTATAAAGTTCACAAAGACAAAGAGCCGAGGAGAGAGAGCCCACCGGCTGTATTCATGGCTGTGTGGGTGTGTGCGTATCGGTGAGGAGAAGTTAAAACAGTTACCTGGCTCTGAGCCCGTCTTCTTCACGAGCTACTGACTGAGCTAAATGTGCCTTCGGGTGCTGTAGGAAATATCTTAATCTACATTTATCAACTGAAAGTGTCGAAAATTAGATGAATTCATTTTCAATAATACAATGAATGAGTCTTCATGTAACAGTCAGCTATTCAGGAAGTAACACTGCTTGTTTTTGAAGATAAACCTCTGTAAAAAATTAGAAAAGTGACAATAATTGTTACAAACAACCCCTCTTTTTTTATTATGTGTTATCAGTGTGTGGATGGTGATGGCATGGTGGTCTAGTGGTACAGCTTCCAACAACACTAGATGGTTGTGAGTTAGATACCAGGCTGCCACCATTGTCCCTGAGCAAGGTACTTAACCCTGAGTTGCTCCAGGGGGATTGTCCCTGGACTTAGTTCACTGTAAATCGCTCTGGATAAGAGCATCTGCTAAATGACCTGTAATGTAGTTCTATAATCAGAATCAGAATCCGGTTCCTTGCCAAGTAGGTGTTCACATACAAGGAATTTTAATTGATGTATGTGTGCATAGACCAGAAACATAAATAAAGAATAGGAAGAATACTTTACAAAAAATAATAAATATGTTGGCTACAATGTAAGAGATGAAAAGATGCAACTAGACAGGAAGGTGCAAGAATATATTCTAGATTAGAATATATTGGAATTTACAAGCAAATCGTCAGAGGACGGAGCTAACCAGGAGCACCTGAAGGCAGCATCTTCATCTTTTTGCCTGACCACGTGATTTAAAACTAGAGCGGAGCGACTTGAAGCCAGATGCCAACACAGCAACTGGGCAGGATGGTGAAGGAAGAACAAGGCGAGAGGAATAAATACAAGTGCTGAGTGTGGAGTTAAATTTATGATGAGTCATGTCTTTGTCTAGTTTGTCTCTACAACAGAGATCTACAGAAACAGAAAGATGCTTCATCCGGGAGATCCTTGGACAGATTAGGCCTATAATTAATCATACCCCATATTCAATCAATGTATACTCCATATCTATATATACATATAGTATATAGTAGGAGATATAGAGAGAGAGGAGACAGATAGATAAGACATACAGAGAGAGAGATAGACATAGAATAGATACATACATACAGAAATTATAGAGGATATATAGATAGAGGAAGATATAGAGATGGAGAGAGATGTATAGATATAGGTAGAATATAGATATAGATATATATGAGAGAGAGATAAAATATATAATGAGAAGTATATATAGATACAGAACACATACAGAAAGAAAGACATAGAATGAGATAAATGGAGGGACAAGTGCTGAGAGATATAGGAAATAAATATATATATAACAAAAATACAGACATAATAGAGACGAGAGAGATACATAGATATAGAATATAGATAGTAGAGAGATTATACATTACATGAAAGAAACAGATAAGAGTAAGACAGAGAGAGATATAGAGAGAGATAGATTATAGGTAGATGCGTAGAGATAGAGGAGAGAGAGATGAGATAAATATGAGATATAAGTATCAGAGAAGCTGGAAATGATACAGAAAGAAGAGATAAGAGATATGATAAGATAGATAGATAGATAGTAGACGAAAGATATAGATAGAGACAGATATACTATATAGATATATATGAAAGATAAGATAAAGGGAGAGATATCGATATAGATACATAGAAGATAGAATATAGACAGAGATATAGACAGAGAGATATTTGGTTAAAGAAGATAGATATATAGAGATGTAGATAGAGATACTAAGAATAGAGATATAATAGAGATATAGAGAGATAAGTAGAGGATATAGAGAGTAGAGTATAGATAGATAGAGTATAGTAGATATAGATACATATATATATATAGAGAGATAATAGTAAATAGATGAGAGATTAACATATAGCGATGAGGAGAGATGGATTATATAGAGAGAGGATAGAGAGATATATAGAGAATATAGAGAGAGACAGATATATATAGAGATATAGAGATATAGATGACCATAATAGGATATAGATAGGAGAGATATAGATATAATAGATGAGAAGATAGGATAGAGTATAGATATAGATACAGAGAACAGAGATTAGAGATAGGTAATAGATATATGAGTATGTAGATGTATGGAGGGATATAGATAGATATATATGTCTACTATAAGAGATATGATAGGAGAGAGAGATATAGACATATAGATCAAGTATATACGATCTATATATAGATATAGGTATATATAGTATATCAGTAGATAGATAGAACGAGAGAGATATATATATAACATATATAGATATATTAGAGATACAGATAGATATAGATACAATAGAGAGAGAGGACATATATATATATATATACATATAGTTTTATATTAGTTTATATAAGGATATATATATTAATATATAGATATATAGACCATATATATATCTATGTAATGCCCAAAGTAAATTGAAAGCTGCTCTTCAACCATTTACTCCATGCACTGCTTCTGGCACTGAGTAATAGTGGACTGAAGTTTGTTGTTGAGAAAAATGCCTGAAGATGGTGCAAGCACCAAGTTCAGGTTCAAATTTCAGATTAACTGGACAACAACATAACATATTAGACAAGTTTTTCTAAGAGTAACACCAGGCGTTCACAAACTGTGCATTTGTAGATATTATATTTATCGATTTTAAAAAGGCCATAAATGACTTTTATACCCAATATTCTCTATCAGAAGTAATGACACAAACTAAGTGTGGAAATCATGAATTTATTGCTAAACTTAGTGTCACGTGCTCATTCTTAGATGTACACTGCACTTTTATACTTTGGTGTACTATACACATCACCATGTAAATTGGTGTACTTTTTATATCTTGATCCATGTGACATACACATTACTATGTATGTATATTTTTGTACTTTTATGCCTTGATTAAAGTACCATACACATTACTATGTATGATGTTATATTCTTATACTTTTGATCAGAATTATATGCATGTCCATGATTAAAAAGAGTACTCACAGAGTGAGTTGAACTGTGGCACACAGGGTGCAGGGAGCTAGCTTTGTTTAGAATATAACCAGATAAGGGGTGCGTAAGAAAAGATGCCCATTCCGCTATCAGATCAGGTGTTGTGTTGAACAGCAGTAACCCAAGACATGAGACCTTGAAGATGTTATGATAAAACTTTAGCACCCTGTGTCAGGCTGAGACACTGACCGGAGATGTACTGTTCAATATGTATACTTAATGTAGTGTAAGTTCAAATATGTATACTAAATGTAGTGTAAGTTCAAATATGTATACTTAATGTAGTGTAAGTTCCAAATAAATGTAACCAGTTACCAAATCAGGACACCAAAGATGAAACTGTGCCAAGAGACATGATCACGCCTACCACACCAACAAAGGCCACCATTGGATGGTGGCCTACAAAAACCAATAAAAAGAAGGGATACTCATATTTTGCTAGTGTGTATATACTGTATGTGAATGCTCATTCGTGGCCTTTTTGTGAAACTGCGACAGTTAACTACGTTGGTGTTCTGTGGAGCGACGAAGCTGATTGGCCCTAATTGGAAGCTAATTTGATGTTTTGATTTGAATAAATAACTTGATATTGTAACCCAAAGATTCCTGGTCCGTCTCTTTTACAGATAAAAACAAGTAACATAAGTAAAGTATAAAACATTTATTTTATAATATTTGTTTGTTTATTTTGTATTTTATAATTAATAAATACAATTATGAAAAAATAACTACATTTGTAAAAATAAAACCATGGTTGTCACATGTCTAAAGCTTCAGCAGTTCATTGGCTACACAATATGCGAGTCAGCGAGAGCTCCTTCTGTAAACAAAAGAAGAGGGCTGGCACTTCCTTATCAAGTTGACACTCATTGGCTCTTAATGGCTGTAGATAACGCATGGAAGCTCCGATTGGCTCAAATTAAGTGTCAATCGAAAGGTCAGAGTTCGGCATCCCGCTAGCAAATATCAAAATAGCGATAATAGCTTGATAACTGCTGTTTTTACCGAGTATCATCGCGAAAATAAACACATCGATCAGCTGATTTCAAAGATTGCAACAGTTGTTCATGGGCTTTTATCAATGTGACGATGTTCAAGATGGATATATTTTTATTGGAAATCTATTGGACCTCTGCAATGACACAGGAAGTTTTCTATTTTTTTATTATTACTGATTACAGGATTATGATGAGATAGGTGAGTTGGCTCAAAGTTATGGGTTTGATTGTGAGTTTGTTTGCTTGTGTGAGATGCCTACTGTACTTGCTGTTGTGATTTTGATCTCAAAACAGTTTTGCTCACGAAATAGACGAGATTCTAAGCTTTCTAACGACATGTGGCATTGCGTAACAACTCCATCATGGCGGACTGTAAACAACACAGGGCAAGATACAACCTCTCTGAAAATGTAAAACTATCACATGACCACCCGTTAAGAGGTTAAATAAAATAACAGCCTACAGAGTAAAGATTGTTTACTTTCCTTCCACTTTTACATTAGCCTACTAATATAAATATATTGTAATGTTTGCAGGTAATGACAGCAGTAAGAATAAACAGGAAAAGGCTCTTTCAGGATGATGTGGTGGCTAGTAAATAACAAAGCTATTCATTTAATTAATTTATATTTATATAATAAATATACAAAAGTCAATTTGATAGTTTTCTGAATTAGAAATAGATGGGGGAAATCGGTTATAATAATCTTCTGCTTATAGTGATCAATTTGACCCTAATTTATAATCATTGTACTAAATAACTTTAAGGCTAATGAATAATAGTTGTGTATTTTTCCTTTAGCCTACTAACATAAATATATCCTAATGTAATGACAGTAAGAATAAAGAGGAAAAGGCTCTTTCAGGATGATGTGATGGCTCTTAAAAGAGCCTTTAGTGGGAGCTGTAGTTCAGACTGATGACAGCTCACTTCTTCTTGGATGCTACTTTCTTCGCTTTGGGCTTGACAACCTTTTTTGCGGGGTCTTTCTTGGTTGCAGGGGCCTTTTTCACCACTTTACTTACTGTTTCCATCTGTAATGTCACTTAATGTCTGTAATAGCTAATAGTTTTCCTTTCTTTGTACCTTTTTGCGCTAAGTGTAGTGATGGGAATTCCATTTATTGTAAATGATCCACATCATTTGGATCTTTAATTACCACTTCTTGGCTGTGGTACTCTTTAAAAAATTGTTTTACTTAGATAGGCTTACTCACTGTTTAATTTGCTCCTGAAACTTGCCATATTTTTGCCTTCAACAATTCGAAATAGCAGTTAATTTTATTGAAAAATTGCACTTAATGTCTTCTCTGTAATTTCTACACTTTGCAAAGTCATTCCGCGGGCCGTATTGGACCCTCTGGCAGTCCGGTTTTACCCCGTGGGCCGTATGTTTGACAATCCTGGTTAAAAAGAAATGGGTAGCATTTGTATTAGGTCTCGGCCTATTCGTTAGATGTTTTGTGTTGTGTTTTCTTTCGTTGCCAGTTCGTCTTCGTACTTCGATGTCAAGAATTCCAGCATTAGTCCCGTCTTCCTGTTTCCCAAGCGTTTGATTCCCCGGCTTCCTCGACCTTGTTTCCGTGACTCGATTCTGCCCTTGCCTGATCCTTGTCTGCTGTGCTGTTACGCTGAGTATCTGCCCGTGTACCAAACCTGTTTCCGTGACCCAACTCTGCTCCTGGATTACCCCTTGATACTTTGTATGTTCAACTGTCTATGCGTGTACCATAGCAACTACAAAGTTTTCAGTAAAGACCATTTCCATCCAACATTTATCTGCCTCTGTGTCGTGCAATTGAGTCCCACCTCCCTTCTGTCTTGATCGTACCGTTACAATTTGTAAAGAAAATTGTTTAATTATACATAATGTGAAATATCAGTTCTTGAGTAAAATTATCTATAAATTAAATTAAAAAAGAGAAACTTGAGGAGGTAATATCTTGTGCTATCTAGTATAAGTGAATCTTCTACAGCACCCTCAAAGTGCATATTTTAATTCAGCACAATTATCAAATCAATGACAATGTTGCTAACATTGGCTAGACATGATTTTAAAAAAGAATATCAAATACGTAATAACAAAACAAAACATGGTGCGTAGGCAAACATGTGAGGAGGGTCCAGTGGTGGTTCTAGACCATCATCATTGGGGGGGCCTGGCTGGGGCCAAGTGTTCTGTCAGAGAGGTACATTCAACCTGGGACAAAAGAGACTAAGCAGTGTTCAAGCCTTCAATATCTCCTTATCCTTATTACAACTGTCTCCTTATCCTCCTTCTCTTAGCGACTCTCGCTAAATCCTCAATTCTTTACGGTCCGTTCGGCTATGCTAACGTTAGCTGCTGCAGCTCGGCAGCTAGCAATGGCATCTCCCTCTTCTGCCCTCTCCTGCTCGGTGTATTTCATGTTTAGCTATTGCACTGCCTCCTTTAGTGATAATGGTACGTGTATTAAATGTGGTTTATACGCAGGGTTGGAGGCGAGTTTTAGAGGGATAGATGAGCGGCTCCGCACCATGGTTAGTCAGCGGTTATCAACTGTAGCTGTTAGCAAGCCCCCTATAGCCGGTGCGGGCCGACCAGTGGTATCTCCTGTTAGCTGTCCCCCGGCGGGGCCCGAGCAGCCGGGAGACTGGGTGACTGTCCGAAAGAAGTGTTATCAGAAGCCCACGGTTCACCACCAACCGCTTGCTGTTTCTAACAGATTGACACACCAGCTGAGAAGCCAGCTCTGGCTATCGGTAGCTCAATTTTGAGATACGTTCATTTTGAGACACCAGCAACGACAGTCACGTGCATTCCTGGGGCCAGAGCGGGCGACATAGAAGCACATTTGAAACTGCTGGCTAAGGCTAAACGTAAATACAGTAAGATTGTTATTCACGTCGGCGGTAATGACACGCGATTGCATCAATCGGCGTGTAGTAAAGTTAATGTGGAGTCGGTGTGTTTTCTCTGGTCCTCTGCCAAATCTTTTGAATGATGACATGTTTAGCCGCATGTCATCATTCTGTCGCTGGCTCTCACGGTGGTGTCCAGATAATGATGTGGGCTTCCTAGACAATTGGCGGACTTTCTGGGGAAAACCTGGTCTGATTAGGAGTGACGGCATGCATCCTACTTTGGCTGGAGCAGATCTCACATCCAATAATATCACAAAGTTTATTAGTGGACCTAATCCATGACAACCCAGAGTTGAGACCAGAACAAAGAGTCGCAGTCTTACACACTTCTCTGTGCTTCTTTCCGGGCAGTCACCCACTCAAATCCCCATAGTGACTGTGTCTGCCCCACGACCACTGAAACTAATAAAATCTATGGTTAACAGAAGAGGAGTTATACATGAAAACCTAATTAAAATAAACACCACCGCTGCAAAAGTGCAACTAAATCGAAAAATTAAATGTGGGCTCTTAAACATCAGATCTTTATCAACGAAAGCTGGATTGGTAAATGATTTAATATCAGATAATAAGATTTATTTATTTTGTCTCACTGAAACCTGGCTGAGACATGAAGAATATGTCAGTCTAAATGAATCTACTCCACCTGGTCATATTAATACTCACATTCCTCGAGGTACTGGCCGAGGAGGTGGAGTTGCGGCCATATTTGACTCAAACCTCTTGATCAATCCTAAGCCTAAACTAAACTATAACTCTTTTGAAAGCCTTGTTCTTACGCTCTCAAACCCAACATGGAAAACAATAAAGCCAATTTTATTTGTTACTGTGTACCGCCCTCCTGGTCCGTATTCTGAATTTCTATCTGAATTCTCAGAATTTTTATTAAGTTTAGTCCTTAAAACAGATAAAGTAATTATTGTAGGTGACTTTAATATTCATGTGGATGTTGATGGTGACAGCCTTAATAATGCATTTATCACAATATTAGATTCAATTGGGTTCAGTCAAAATGTACATGAACCAACTCACTGTTTAAATCACACTCTGGACCTTGTTCTGGGATATGGTGTTGAAATTGAAAGTTTATCAGTGTGTCCACATAATCCTCTTTTATCAGACCATTTTTTAATAACTTTTGAAGTCCTGTTACTGGACTACAAGCCAGTAGACAAAATATCCTACGCTCGATGTTTATCTGAAAGTGCTGTGACTAAATTTAAGGAAGTGATTCCATCAGCACTTGATTCAATACCAGGACTCAATATCAATATAATGGAGGACTCCAATGCTAACTTTAGTCCCTCCCAAATTAATCATCTTGTTGATAGCGCTGCAGCCTCACTGCGAATAACACTCGACTCTGTTGCTCCTCTAAAGAAGAAGATTATAAAACAGAAAAAGAAAGCTCCATGGCTTAATTTACAAATCCGCAAACTAAAACAAAAGTCGAGAAATCTTGAAAGTAAATGGCGTTCCACTAAATTGGAAGAATCTCGTTTAGTCTGGTTAGATCATCTTAAAACGTATAAGAAGGCTCTCTGTAATGCCAGAGCAGCTTATTACTCTTCCTTAATAGAAGAAAATAAGAACAACCCCAGGTTTCTTTTCAGCACTGTAGCCAGGCTGACAGAGTCACAGCTCTACAGAGCCTTCTATTCCTATATCTCTCAGTAGTGACGACTTCATGAGCTTCTTTAACCATAAAATTATAATTATTAGAGACAAAATTAATCTCCTCCTGACCTCAATTGGTAATGACTTAACTTCAACCGCCGGAATTTTAAAAACATCTGTAACTCCTGAAATATATCTAGACTGTTTTACTAAAATCAACCTTAACCAACTAACTTCAACAATCTCATCGTCTAAGCCATCAACCTGTCTTTTAGACCCGATTCCAACTAAACTGTTTAAAGAAGTTTTACCCTTAATTAACACCTCGTTATTAAATATGATCAACCTGTCTCTATTATCTGGCTACGTACCAAAATCCTTTAAAGTAGCTGTAATAAAACCACTTCTTAAAAAGCCTAGTCTTGATAAAGAGGTTTTAGCCAACTATAGGCCGATATCTAACCTACCCTTTCTCGCTAAAATCCTTGAGAAAGCAGTTGCAAAACAGTTATGTGATTTTTTACATAATAATAGTTTATTTGAGGCTTTTCAATCTGGATTTAGAGTTCATCATAGCACAGAGACGGCACTGGTGAAAGTTACCAATGATCTTCTAATGGCATCAGACAAAGGACTTGTCTCTGTTCTTGTCTTGTTAGACCTCAGTGCTGCTTTCGACACTGTTGATCATGACATTCTACTACAGAGACTGGAACATTGTGTTGGCATAAAAGGAACCGCATTAAGCTGGTTCAAGTCCTATTTATCTGAGCGATCTCAATTTGTACTTGTTAACGATAAATCCTCCATGACAGCCAAAGTCAGTCTTGGAGTTCCGTAGGGTTCTGTACTTGGACCGATTCTATTCACCTTATATATGCTTCCTTTGGGCAATATTATAAGGAACCACTCTATAAACTTTCATTGTTATGCGGATGATACCCAATTATATCTATCAATTAAACCAGATGAAACCAATCAATTGGCTAAACTTCAAGCATGCCTTAAGGACATAAAAACTTGGATGTCTAGCAACTTTTTGATGTTAAACACAGACAAAACTGAAGTTATTATACTTGGCCCTAAACGCCTCCGAAACCCATTTTCTAATGACATAGAAGCTCTGGATGGCATTAATTTGGCCTCCAGCTCCACTGTAAGGAATCTTGGCGTCATCTTTGATCAGGATCTGTCTTTTAACTCTCACATAAAACAAATCTCAAGGACTGCCTTCTTTCATCTACATAACATTGCAAAAATAAGACACATCCTGTCTCAAAATGATGCAGAAAAACTAGTCCATGCATTTGTTACTTCAAGGCTGGATTACTGCAACTCATTGTTATCAGGTTGTCCCAAAAAGTCACATAAGACTCTTCAGTTGATCGAAAATGCAGCGGCACGTGTATTGACAAGAACAAGGAAACGGGATCATATTACTCCTGTATTAGCTGCTCTGCACTGGCTCCCGGTAAAATACAGAATAGAATTCAAAATCCTTCTCCTGACTTACAAAGCAATTAATGGTCAGGCTCCAGCATATCTTAAAGATCTCATAGTACCTTATAAACCAACTAGAGCATTACGCTCCCAGACTGCAGGGTTACTTGTGGTTCCTAGAGTCTCTAAGAGTACAATGGGAGCCAGAGCCTTCAGCTATCAAGCTCCTCTCCAGTGGAACCAGCTTCTAGTTTGTGTTCGGGAGGCAGACACACTCTCCACATTTAAGAGTAGGCTAAAGACTTTCCTTTTTGATAAAGCTTATAGTTAGGACTTGCTCAGGTTTGCCCTGGATCAGCCTAGTTATGCTGCTATAGGCTTAGACTGCCGGGGGACACCTCCCTGCTCTCTTCCTTCTCTTCCTCTCTCCTCCCCTCCCTCCCCTCTCTTCTTCTCCCTCTCTATCTGTATGCATTTATGTAAATGTGTGTTACTAACTCATCATCCGGGGCATCATCCCTGGAGCTTCTGTCTCTCATGTGGCAGGTTGCCACTGATAAAGTTTACGTCAGGATCATGAATCGTGGCTGCGCCTGCTGACCTGGTCCTGCTGGACACCGGGAAGCCTTTTTGACATTTTCCTGGATTCATCCAAACTTTCTCTTTTTTCAGCACAACATCATTTCTGTCAAATGTTGTATTTGTACTATGTTGTTTATCCTGTACACACGACATCTATTGCACGTCTGTCCGTCCTGGGAGAGGGATCCCTCCTCAGTTGCTCTCCCTGAGGTTTCTTCCATTTTTCCCCCTTTAATTATGGGGGTTTCTTTTAGGAAGTTTTTCCTTGTGCGATGCGAGGGTCTAAGGACAGAGGGTGTCGTAACCTGTACAGTCTGTAAAGCACACTGAGACAAATGTATAATTTGTGATATTGGGCTATACAAATAAATTTGATTTGATTTGATTTGAATATTTTTTGTTAAGTACAACGAGATTCAGAGTGCAACTCAGTGTAGTGGTACAGGCCAGATACATACAGAGAGATGAGGGATTTAAATGCAAGCGCGTCGGGAGAAAGTGAAGAAATGAGAGAAAACCGAAAAAGAAGCACTGCACTAAAGACTTATCTAAAGACTTTGGCCTTTATTTATTTGATTTGTTTGCTGTGGTTCTGTGTTAAGTTGTAAAATTAAAGGTTTGATTAAATGTTAAACAATAGTAACTGTGTTTTTCTTTTTGTAACAAAAATAAATGCATAAAAATGAGACTTTTATGAAAACACTGAATGAAAAATTGCTTACCAACACACAGGCTAAAATTAGAAGTCTCCGAGTGACATTAAATGAAGAGCCATATGGGAGCACACTCGTTACTATGGGAACCTAAATAAAAACACACATGCCATGATTGATCACTGGAGAGATGCTGTCATCAGTCAGGAACATACCAATCATGGTATTGTTTTTGTTGTGCGCTAGGGTGCTACGGAGAAACAGACTGAACAAGAAGGCGACCATCGAGAGCGTGCTGTCATACTCCATCTCTGTGTGGTATGCTGGATGTTCAGCTGCGGATAAGAAAGCCCTGCAGAGAGTGATTAGGATGGCAGAGAAAACAGTTGGCTGACCCCTGCCGTCTCTGGAACACATCTCCACCTCCTGCTGCCTCAGCAAACAAAATAATAAAGGACAGCTCTCACTCAGGTCACAGACTGTTCTCTTTCCTGCCTTCTGGGAGAAGATACAGGAGCTTCAAATCACGGACAAACAGACTAAAAAACAGTTTCTACCCCTGGGCCGTCAGGCTGCTTAATCACCACACCTAATGCAATATCCATAACCATCTTCACACATATACACACTCTGAATGCACTTTTAATCATGTTTTAATAATTATGTCAATATTTTTAACTATTTTCCCCCCGTATGATTGCTTATGTTGTCTGTCCTACTGCCGTGTCTTTAATGTTATGTATGCACTCTGCTAACCTTCCTTCTTTTACATAATGGTATGATCCTAGTCTGTCCTCGCATGGTGTTTCCATCAAAATAAAGTCCCGCCCCTGCCTGGAACGTCACAAAATCAGTACTTTTTGTATATTGCACATTGTACAATATTCGTTCGGAGGGGGGGGCACATGTGGGTCCAGGCTCAGTGTTGCAGGGGCACTGGCCTCTTTGAAGAGAACCTAGAGTGCTTCACATTCATAACTAAATAGTGCTCATTATACATTTGTGCAGAAATACATGTTGTGCAATAATACATTTTGATTGAGGTGGACGAGTACATGTGATAATCATTAAATGTGACACAATACATAATACATTTTGATTGAGGTGTACGAGTACATGTGATAATCATTAAATGTGACACAATACAATCAGGAGTTTATTTACTTCACACACCCTACAACGAGGAATTTGTACCAAAAGAGACAGAAGGCATCCCTAAACCATTGACCACACTTCACAGCGATGAATTAATGGATATGAATTATGTGGATTTGTTAAGTGCCTGTGAGAAGGTTTCCATTTCCATAACAGAAGAAGAATGTAAAATTTGACCAGTTCAAACACAATTTTAATTAATTCTTCTTTCTTTAGATGGGGTTGTACACATGAAAGATTTGCAAGAGAAGCATATGAAAGAAAGATGTGTGGAGCCCATGAGCACTTTGTTGTGTCTGACAGTGGTCTCAACATTAATCTCCAGTGGCCTCATCTTGGAGCTTCACCCGATGGAATGGTGAATTGTGATTGCTGTGGTACTGGATGCTGCAAGATAAAATGTCCATTTTGTTATAAACAATCAACAATATGTGAAGCTGCTAGTCAAAAAAACAGCTGCTTAATTGAGATTGACGGCAACATATCACTGGATCACAAACATGCATACATCAAGTACAGGCACAGATCTTCTTCATTGATGTGGAATACTGTGATTTTGTGGTTTGGACTGAACAGGATGTTCATATTGAACGCATCTATGCAAATAATGTATTTTGGAAAGCAGCTGTAGCCAAGGCTTCTAAATTGTACACTGTTGGTGTACTACCAGAAATATTAGGAAAATGGTACACCAGGCCTATTACACTTATTGTAGAAGAAGAGGAAGACTCGGATGGTGCTATTGCAGAGAAGACATTCAGGGAAGCCAACTCATTGGGTGGGACAATAACAATTGTAAAATTGTTTGGTACCATATAAAGTGTATGAGAATTGACCTAGCTCCAACAGGACAGTGGTAAATAATATTATTTCAATGAAAGTATACTAAAATTCTGACAAAACATCTTTTAAATATAAAAAATACAATATCACAAAATATTCTATAATCTATAGAATAATTACAGCATTTCACAATCTCCACAAGGCCAGAGCAGCCTCCCTCTCCTCCATCATCATCCTGCAGCTGCTGTTCTGGTGAAATTGATATATGTGAAGTAAATAAACTCCTGATTGTATTGTGTCACATTTAATGATTATCACATGTACTCGTACACCTCAATCAAAATGTATTATGTATTGTGTCACATTTAATGATTATCACATGTACTCGTCCACCTCAATCAAAATGTATTATTGCACAACATGTATTTCTGCACAAATGTATAATGAGCACTATTTAGTTATGAATGTGAAGCACTGTAGGTTCTCTTCAAAGAGTTTCAGGTCCACCTCCATCTCGCCACCTACAAGACGGCCCACCAAGGGGGGGCATCACCGCGCCAACATGGACCAATGAGGGACGACGACACCCTTCTGTAGAGAATATAGCAAAATGTTTATGATGTTTTTGTAACACTTTCACTTGTACCAACAGACAGCTAACTGGCTCTTCATTGATTCGGACTGTGAACTTGGTGTGTGAAAGTGTCCTCGGCTGAGGGTATTTTTTGACATTGCTGTCATCATCACTTTAAATAAATAAGTATCTTGATCAACTAGAAGTTTACTGGATTCAATTGAAAGACTATCTCAGCGCCCTTTGGGCTTCAAAAACCCCAACAAAACCTGGTGACCCCGTGACGTGATGATCTGAAAGTTCTGGACACGAGGGTGACTGGAAGAGAAGCCGGAGGAGTGCGTTCAATGACATATACAACAGGCCTGACAAACGATAAGGTGAGCAAACCTGTTACAAACGAAATTGCAATAGTTTATTGTAGAACAATAGTACTTGTAAATGTCAAAGAACACACTCTGAACGCTGTCTCATAAAATATACTATCCATGCTGTTTGCATATTGATGAAGTGATGGTGACAAAGTTTTGAAAAATACCATATGAAACTGTGCACAGAAAAGGTTTTAAAAAGTGACACCGGTGTAAGAAATAAGGTTAAGAAATAAGGTTTTCGAGTAGCGCTCGATTTGATAGTGTAAAGTTAAAAATATCAAGTCTTTGGGAAGAAAGCGCAGTCTGAGTGACTGGTGGTGTCTGCAGGATGAAAAAGGCCAACGCGGCCTGTTCTGGCTAAAAAGAGAGAGCCTTAACAGTGAATATTTTGATGTGACTGCGTGGAGGAGGTTGACGAATTCCCCATTGTCTCACTATATATTTATTCATCTTCCGTAGACGACCATAGACACATAGTTTAAAGTAAGTAAGCATTTTGAAGTGGTTTAAAAGATCACGGAATTCGGCTAGCGGGGGCTATAAAAACCCTATTTATTCCAACGATAACGGCATAGAACGAGTATCAATGCAGTGTGGTTTGGAAACTATATGTTGATGAATGTGTGTGTGAGTTGTTGAAAAGCAATGTTGTTTGTAAGTGACGAATTGAGGCGTCAAAGTCAAGCTATTTTAGAGCTAACGTCTATACAGCTCCAGGTGCCCGCCTGAAGCTAACGTGGAGCTAACGCTTGTTTGGGGTTACATTTACGTTTGTAGCGGAAGATTTAACCGTGCAAACTGACTGTTTGACTATCGATAGATAAAGGGGAATCACGGGAAGGTGTTGGTGTTATTAAAAGTTGAAAAAAGTTGAAAAAAGTCTCACCAGAAGGAACTAGTTGGTACAAGTGCTTAACAAGGCCAGCAAATCGAGCGTATACAAACGCCAAGAAGTTGTTCGACTTTCGAAAGCACCTCGGAACAAACAGAACCTTGAGTCTCACGCTGATAACATTTGGGGTTGGGCATTACAACGAAGAGTTTGTGTATTGATAAAAAGTAACGAATACAAGGCTCCGGCTCCAGGGAATGTACTCCTACGACGGAGTGTGCTCGCTGTAACAGTAGCTCCATTGATTCGATTCCACTTCCTGTTTTTGTAATACAGTAAGTTCTCCACCAGGAGTTCCAAAGGGACAAAGCCGCAAGGAAATTTGTAGTTTCATTGACTTGACTTGTAGTCCATTTCCTGTTTCTGTAATTCTGTAAATCCTCCACAAGGAGTAAAAAAGAACATTTGTAGTTTCATTGATTCGACTTGTAGTCCATTTTCTGTTTTTATATTTCCGTAAGTTAAAAAGTTTTTTTTGGTTTCCGGTACCATTGACCTTTGACCGAGTACACTCAAGTTGAACTTTGACCCTCTTGTTGTGGACATATGCCTCCATCTGGTGGACAAAATTGAATTTACACCCAAATTCAAATAACTACTAAGAGTTATAATTATAATAATTGTCACGAATTGCCCATTAGAGAAAAAGTTTGAATAAGTCCTGCCTTTGATTTACCTTTGATTATACTTATATTTCAGATTTACATTTTATGGTTTTGATTTACATGTTTTCTTTTTATTTCTGATTCCAGATTTAAACTTAGGAAATTTACACTTCCAATTTTTATTTTCTATTTCAGATTTAAACATAAACATTTTTTATTTCATTTTTATTTTAGATTTAAAACGTAAACAATTTTATTTCATTTTTATTTTAGATTTAAAACGTAAACATTTTTTAATTTCATTTCTATTTTAGATTTAAAACCAAAACAATTTTTAACTTTGTTTCTATTTTAGATTTAAAACGTAAACATTTTTTGCTTTTAATTTTATTTCTCGCTCAATTAATTTTTGAACTTTAAACATTTTTTATTTCTAATTTTTATTTTCATTTTGCGCTCAATTTATTTGAATTTTGAGTATCTCCACTGACTGAACAACATTTGAGGAATTTAAAATTTTCAACATGATGGATCCATCTGAAAGCTCAAAGCAAGTCAAGGTTGTGTCCACAGCACAGTACAAAGAACAAATGTACCAACGATTGGATGCCTGCACCAAACCAAGTGAAAGAAAGAAGGTTCGAGCAAAGACAGAAAAGCTACTACTCGCATGGCAAGAAAGAGGATTGTTTCCAACTGATGATCAACCAGGTCCAAGTGAGGACCAAAGAAGGGCAGTTTACGAATTTGAAAATGGCGAATATCAACAAAAGATGGCAGCATGGGAGAAGACAGGAGAAAAACAAAGATTTGGAGCTGTAAAGAAAGCCGCATTGAAAGCTGCAAACAGAAAATCCAGAGCTATGCATCTCCTTCTACTCTTCAAGAACATACCTCAGACCGCACCTGAGACAATTTGTGTAATCAGGGAAGCAAAAGAAGAAGAAAAAGGCACCAAGATATTGAAGAAACTACCACAACAGTGTATTGGAGCCGCCTGTTGACAGAAGGTCAAGACACTCCAGGAGTCCAGAAGACTTACATGGAATGGAAGCCTTGGATCAACACATTAGCTCCATATGGACCTCCACTTGATCCTTTACACTGCACCTATAACTACTTGCGTCAACCTGACGAAGAGTATCAACAAGCCTGGGAGGAAGAAAGAAACATGACAAAGGAGCAAATAGAAGTCAAGGACATCTACGTGGGACCTCAAGGTGTAGCTGCATTCTGTGCTCTCACTAAAGAACAACTGCAATGGTATGCATTATCAGCTGAAGCAGTGCCACATATCACACTGGCATTGGCAGTAGGATCTGAAGCAAGGTCCCTAGGTCCCATGATAAAGAGAGCCATGTCAATCAACTGGCTCCCAACCAATATTGCCTGTGTATGGAGAGCAGAAGATGAGACGATGTGGAAAATCACTCACCACAGTATGGATGTTGGCATCTTGGAAGAACAAGAATTGGAAAGAGACCATGGAAGAGAACACACCAACCATCCTGACACAGAAGAAACACTCAAAGATATCCCATCATATTTGTGGACAACTGGAGACTATGATGTAGGTTTTGTGCCTCATCATGAGGTCTCAGTGACTCTCAAAACAGAACAATCATCATGTTGGTTACCGCAATATAACCTAAAAAGAGAGCAGGTTGAAGGAATAGGAGCAACAATCAATGGACTCCTAGAAGCTGGCGTAATCAGACACTCAAACTCCATCTGGAACACACCCATTTTACCAGTCCCAAAAGCTGGCAACAAAGGCTGGAGAATGGTTCATGATCTAAGAAAAATCAACTCTGCTACAGTGTCACAAAATATACCTGTTCCAGACCCATATGTGGCACTTCAAAATCTCAATCCTGAACACAAATACTTCACAGTCATAGATCTGGCTAATGCTTTCTTTTGTCTACCATTGGACCCTGAAGTACAAGACATATTTTCTTTCACATATAAAGGACAGAAATACACCTACAACAGAATGCCACAAGGCTACAAAGACAGCCCAGGACTGTTCAATCAAGCTCTGAAAAAAGACTTAAGCAGCTTACAACTGCCACCAGGTGTAACTCTGATACAGAACGTTGATGATTTGCTGCTCGCAGGTCCTGCTTGGAAGCCACAGCAAATCTCCTTACAATACTTGCAGAAGCAGGATACAAAGTCAAGAAAGAAAAAACTCAAGTTGCAAGAAGATCAGTCACTTTCTTGGGAAGACTCATTTCTGCAAACAGCCTGACTCTAACCAATGCACAAAGGACCTCAATCCTATCACATGGAAAACCAAAGACAGTACAACACATGTTGGCATTTCTTGGATTGACGGGTTACAGTAGGACTCATGTACCAGATTATGGAAATCTGACTCAACCACTCAGAGACATGCTCTCAGAAGCAGGAAACAGAAACCTCACTGCTGAGCTCATCTGGACTACAGAAGGCGAAGAAGCTTTCACTAAGACTAAACAAGCCTTGGGACAAGCTGCACATCTATGCTCCCCAGACTACAATGATGATTTTCATTTGGATGTTTCTGAAACAGGAGGGATGGTAAATGGAGTCCTGTTTCAGAAAAAAGGGGGAGAAAGACATGTACTGATGTACCACAGCTCAAAATTAGACAATGTTGAACAAGGACAAACAGGTTGTACAAGACACCTGGCTGCTCTAGCAAAGACAATTCAAAAGACTGCACACGTGGTGATGTGCCACCCTCTCAAAGTAAACACTACACATGGTGTAGTGGCGTTTCTAAACTCACAAGCGTTCACTTTTTCTCCAGTTAGAAAAGTAAAGATAGAAGAAACACTAACTAAGCCCCACATCACATATGTGGCAGGGACAATCAACATGGCAACAGGACTGAATTCAGAAAACCATGACCCACATGACTGTGCATTTGTCTCACAACAAGATCTTAAAATTAGATCAGATTTGGAAACCGAACCATTGAATAATCCAGATAAAATTCTATACAGTGATGGCTGCTGCTACAAAGGAGATGAAGGAAATGTAGCTTCCTATGCTGTAGTGCAACAAAGTGGAGAAAACACACAAACTTTGGAAGCACACATCATTCCACAGCCAGCCTCTGCACAACTTGCAGAAATAGTCGCGTTAACACAAGCATTGAAACACGGAGAAGGCCAGAGAATAAATGTATACACAGACTCTGCTTATGCATATGGCGCTGTCCATATTGACGGCCCCCAGTGGATGAGAAGAGGTTTCCTGACTTCATCCAAAAAACCTGTCAAACATGCTGAAGCATTAAGAGCCCTACTGAAAGCGGCACTGCTGCCATCACATGTTGCTATAATGAAATGCAAAGGTCATCAGAAAACTGATACAGCAGTGGCAAAAGGAAATGATGCAGCAGACAAGGCAGCTAAAGTAGCAGGCGGCTACACTCAGCAAATGATTTGTTTGAACAGTGAAAATCAAGAGCAACTCACTTTGGAGAGCATCAAAGAAATGCAAGCACAAGCAGGAGTCTATGAGCATAATCAATGGGCTCATAAGGGAGCCACCAAGACTGAAGGAATCTGGAGAGCTCATGATGGCAGACTCGTGGCACCAGCTAAACTATGTCACCTGTTGATCAAACAAGCCCATGGCCCCACGCATGTTGGAAAACTAAGAACAACAAGGGACATAGAGGTAGAATGGTGGCACCCATTTATGAAAGAGATGGTTGAAAACTTTGTAACAGAATGTGATACCTGTTGTAAATTTAACAATAAAAGAACATACAAGTGTCCTATGGGTCGTTTTCCAGTGCCAGATGCACCATTCAAAGAGATATGTATTGACTATACAGACATGGTAGCAGAAAATGTGGTAAGAGGGTACAGATATGTTTTGGTAATGGTCGATCGTTTCACTAAGTGGATTGAAGCAATTCCCTGCAAAAAAGAAGATGCCAATTCTGTAATCAAATGGTTAAAAAATGAACTCATACCAAGGTATGGAGTTCCACGTTGCATACGATCAGATAATGGGACACATTTCACAAGCCATAAGCTTGAAGAAGTAGAAAAGTATTTTGGCATAACACACAAATTTGGGTCAGTATATCATCCGGCATCACAGGGTTTGGTAGAACGAGCTAATCAAACACTCAAAAGAAAACTTGCTAAAGCATGTTATGGTAACAAGTTAAAGTGGGTAGATGCCCTACCTTTGGCACTCATGTCAATGAGATCCTCACAAAGCAGTCAAACACATTTGTCTCCACATGAACTGTTAACCGGTAGACCAATGCCTGGCCCTCCACGAGAAGGAGGGCACGGTCCTGTATTAGATCTATGGCAGATTGAGGCAGATGAATATGTCAAGGCTTTGGCTAAAATCATCGAAGTTTTGTCTACACAGGTGGAAGCAGCAGCAGAAAAACCTGACGAACCACCAGAGACTCCTGTTGGACCAGGTGATTGGGTAAGGGTCAAGGTCCACAAAAGAAAGTGGTCTGAACCTAGGTGGACTGGACCGTGGGAGGTGACAGAACGTACTTCACACGCGCTCCGGGTAAAAGGTAAAACAGGAGCTAATTGGCACCACCTCACACATTGTGTACCTGCACTGGCGCCTTCTCGCTGTTTAGCAGAAGTTAGTCAAGATTTGAACCTGCTGGAACAAAACAGTACTGACTAATTGATTTGTGAATCTAGAATCAGCACCAGAGGATAAATTGTCCTTAGATTAATCTAAGTTTCACTTGTCACAATTATTTGTTTGTCCGTCTAAGTGAGCAGATAGCAGTTAAAACCAGTTAAAAATGCCACCAATAAAAGACAAAAAAGCGGAGGTAATAGTGTACCAGAAAATCTCTCCATGGGGAGACCCTCGGGTGATAGCTGGGTTAGCACTGCTCAAAATTGTTATAGTGCTCCCCTTGACATGGTGGGAGTTTTGCCTGAGAGTAGGAAGTAAGGAACCAAGCAATAGAGTAGCTAATCTTTGCCCAAATGAAGCTTACTACACACCAGACAATCTGACAACTAAACAAATCCAAGATGTGACTGAACGATCCCCTAATGAGATTGCACCCCCTAACACAATACTAACGCGACGAGTGAGACGCATGAGAAGCATGAAAAACAACGAAGCCGTAGATATTAAGGACGGTGGGATTACCGTTACAGTAGAGAGAGACAAGATCACCTCGTTTGAATTTGATGTAAACACCATGATGTCTGCTAATGGTTTCAAATGGAGCACACAATGCGATTCCAACAAAGCCAAGTATCTGTGTAGGCGTCCCTGTCATTATTCCGATGTGTTTGCACACTCAAACGGGGGATGGATTAATCTAGACCACCCCTTGGTTGAAAAATGGAGAATCATTAAACGAAGCCCATGTGAATGTGGTGAAAGAGAACCACCTTATCCTAATCCTGATCCAAGAACTCTGCCCGGTAATGGGCATCCGACAAATTGTAACCCTGTGGTCATCACAGTTTTCCACCCTGAACTCTCTGATTCTGGCCTGTACTATTTAGGGATATCAAAGAATGCCAAAGACCCACTGTTCATGTTTTGGTTGAAGGTAATAGAGCCAAGCTTAATCCCTCTTGAGAAAAAGACCCAGAAAACGTACACCGGACTAGCAAAGAAGAAAATGAGTGTGACTTATCTGAACATCACTACTCTTAAAGAAACAATGGCAGTGGAGACAGGATATCAGGACAGTAATGCATGGCTAGATTGGGTGAGATACTCCGTTGAACAGAGTGGTCAATCAAACTGTGTTGCATGCGCCGCTGCTAGACCTAGTTTAGCTACTATTCCATTTCCATTGAATCTGAGTAATGACCCAGCAGGTCTCCAGTGTATGTATGCTTTGTACACTCTTGTCAGTCCCGCAGGATGCACCTCTCTGGCCCTGTTGTATCCAGTGACCAGAATTGACTTCATTCCACCTCATTTTTTGGCCTATGACGGTGATTATGAGTGTATCACCAAGACCAGTGGCGCAGGCACTCAGGTAGGACATTTGAAATGGTGTAATTCCACTCTAAGGGTTTCCCACGGAGGGATGTTGTTTGGAGCAAAGATGTCTGTCATGGAATTTGCCAGAGCTGACATATGGTGGTACTGTGGTACAAACACTTTGTATCCAGCCCTACCGCCAGATTGGGTAGGTACCTGTGCATTGATACAGTTGGTAATGCCTTTCTACATCCTGCCAATCTCTGCTGAAGAACTCTCCGGTCGGTCTCGTGGGAATGAGCTCCTGAGTCGAGGTAAACGTACTATTCCCAGAGGAAGTTTCAGCTCCACAATTTACATAGACTCCATAGGAGTACCACGTGGTGTCCCTGACGAATTCAAAGCTAGAAATGAAATTGCAGCAGGTTTTGAGTCCATTTTCGTTCGAGTGACTGCCAACAAAAATGTAGCTTGGATTAATTACCTTTATTACAACCAGCAGAGATTAGCAAACAACACCGTAGATGCTTTGACTGGAGTGCATGAGCAATTAGGGCAGACTAGCCTGATGACATATCAGAACAGAATTGCATTAGACATGTTGTTGGCTGAAACAGGGGGTGTCTGCAAATTGTTTGGATCTATGTGTTGTACTTTCATTCCAAATAACACAGCCCCTGATGGATCCATTACCAAAGACTCAGCGCACTCAGCAAAGAGCTAGCCTCAAACAGTGGGGTAGAGAATTACTTCACAAGCTCCATGGAGCGTTGGTTTGGTCAGTATAAGATGATGGTGTTGAGCATTCTGTTGATCGTACCGATAATGATAGGTATACTAATCCTGTGTGGTAGTTGCTGCATCCCATGCATCCGCACCCTAACCACTAAGCTGATCACCACCGCCCTGACCAAAGAGAGAGCTGAAGCAGGTCAGTTTTTGATGCACGGAGAAGGCGAGTTCCTCTTAGAGGAGGAAAGACAAAGCCTGCAGGTAGATGTTTTCGTGTGAATAAATTCCACTAAATGATCACTGCTGCCATGCCTCAGCTACTGATTTTACTGTAGTTAGTCTCACACTGTAGGTACAGTCTAATACAGCTACCTCAGTCTTACATAGACATTGCACGTTACCTATATTTACAGTCTTTTACTGATGTTCCAGGTATACTGAGATTTACTGTTTTTCTACTGTTTTTTTATTGATGTTATAAGTGTGCTGAAATTTACAGTCTTATACCAAAAGTGTTTTTATAAAAAATGAAGCTAAAAGGGATTTTTACACTGGAATAAAAGGTGAAGCTAAAAGAGATTTTTATACTAGAATACAAAGCTGTTACTAAAGGTATTCTTTATTAAAGACAAAGCTGCTACTAAAGGTATTTTTTATCAAAGACAAAGTCACATTACCGAAGGTATTTTTTATACTTATTTTTATAAGTCACTGTTCTCTAAATTCAGATATGTTATTTGATTGAGGTATTCTCTATTTTATAGTCATTGTTGTCTAATTCTGGTACGTTTTTGATTGAAATAAAAACCAAACAACTAAGAATGTATTATTTCATACCATATGCTGTATTCTTGCACCAATTGGTGCTTTATATTTACTGAATGATATACACACCATAAATGGTGTGTACGGAGGGAATTTGTGAAGTAAATAAACTCCTGATTGTATTGTGTCACATTTAATGATTATCACATGTACTCGTACACCTCAATCAAAATGTATTATGTATTGTGTCACATTTAAGGATTATCACATGTACTCGTACACCTCAATCAAAATGTATTATGTATTGTGTCACATTTAAGGATTATCACATGTACTCGTCCACCTCAATCAAAATGTATTATTGCACAACATGTATTTCTGCACAAATGTATAATGAGCACTATTTAGTTATGAATGTGAAGCACTCTAGGTTCTCTTCAAAGAGTTTCAGGTCCACCTCCATCTCGCCACCTACAAGACGGCCCACCAAGGCGCATCACCACGCCAACATGGACCAATGAGGGACGACGACACCCTTCTGTAGAGAATATAGCAAAATGTTTATGATGTTTTTGTGACACTTTCACTTGTACCAACAGACAGCTAACTGGCTCTTCATTGATTCGGACTGTGGACTTGGTGTGTGAAAGTGTCCTCGGCTGAGGGTATTTTTTGACATTGCTGTCATCATCACTTTAAATAAATAAGTATCTTGATCAACTAGAAGTTTACTGGATTCAATTGAAAGACTATCTCAGCGCCCTTTGGGCCTCAAAACCCCAACAGGTGCAACAAGAGTTAGTACTGCAGTTTTGACACCAGAAGCAGCAATGCCAGAATAAAACGTCTCAATATCTTTATTAGATGAAGCCACCAGCTTTGTTCTCGTTTTACCTCTGGACTGACTAGGTGTCTCACCTCACAACCAAGTGTTTTTTGTCTTTTTTTGGCCGAGGTAAAATCCATATCGCTGACTGGTAAATAAGGCACTTTCTTTACATGTGATGGCAGCCATTTGCTATTTTCTTCTGTGCATGTTTGGCTTATTCTTGAGACTACTTCACTTGTGAAAAGCAAAGCACCAATGTGAGAACATGCTTCGCTTAAGCCCGTCATACAATCACAGTGTGCGAGGATAACATCGCCGCTCTTCACACTCACAAACCACGGCTTGAGTGGTGTATCTCGAGATCTTTGAGAGTGATTTACACGGGCATGGACGAGAACATGGTGTCGCACGCATACGTCACACAGTTTTGTCACGTGTTTGCACACAAAGAATATTTTATCCCTTGTGTTTCTATTGTTCTCCTTTCTGGAAGAAAAACTTATATATATATATATATATATATATATATATATATATAGTCACATCAGTATTGTTCTTGACACTGTACTTAGGTACAATTTTAAATGGGAGATCAGGGTTAGTGAACTGAAATGTTACGCTCACCAAACAAATTAGTGACTTTCAAATGTTTTAATATAAGGGATGAATGCAGGTCTGTGACCTTCAAAAGGCCTCACAGTAGCTGTCATTATTGTCTTTCTGAGAATACTTGTACTTTATTGAGTACAACACCATTCACTATAAGCAACAAGGTATAGGAGATTATTCGGCTGGTTAATGCTGTTGTTCAGTAGGTGAAGCTAAAGCACCAAATACTTAATTATCAACCATCATGAACATCCAAAGAAGAAGACGAGGCCCGCCTCTGTTTTCCATCACGTCCTCAGACATGCTATAAATATCCGGGAACCCAGCAGAGTTTACCATTGAGTAGAAACACATTGAACAGTGAAGATGAGTGGAAGAGGCAAAGGAGGAAAAGGACTCGGTAAAGGAGGCGCAAAGCGTCACCGTAAAGTGCTCCGTGATAACATCCAGGGAATCACCAAGCCCGCTATCCGCCGTCTGGCTCGCCGTGGTGGAGTGAAGCGTATCTCCGGTCTAATCTACGAGGAGACCCGCGGTGTGTTGAAGGTGTTCCTGGAGAATGTGATCCGTGATGCCGTCACCTACACCGAGCACGCCAAGAGAAAGACCGTGACCGCCATGGATGTGGTGTATGCTCTGAAGAGGCAGGGACGCACTCTGTACGGCTTCGGAGGTTAAACACGCACCGTCCGTTTATTGAGACCAAAGGCCCTTTTAAGGGCCACACACTTCATCAACTTAAAGACATGAAATCCTGTAAGACATAAATGTGGTAAATCATTACATTGTTTCATGGCCTAACATTTAGATTACAAAAAACTTGTACTAAATGATCAACCACACTACGTTTTAAGTGAGTGGTGTTATTTAGCACTTTGTTTGTGTAATTCTAAACTGCAGAGGCACACAATACAGTTATATTTGTTTCTAATGGTGGAATCTGAACAGGCTGGAAGAGCCAGGGCACAGTGTGTGTGTGTGTGTGTGTGTGTGCCATCCACATGTGCTATAGCGTCCCTAAAAAGATGCCATCACCTTTCAGCAGAGAACGGAATTAAACTCTAAATTAGGATTGCATACACCCTGGTCATTGATGGAAAACCAGTTCCTGTACTCCTCAGCATCAGGAGTTGATGGGAACATGACCTCCATCTATGCAGCCAATCACTCATGGGAAGTGACCATATTCATAGAATTGCACTTGGCTTGGACGGCAGCATCAGGTAAAAATATAAATATAAATACTCCTCTATTCACAAATAGCCTTGCAGACTTTATGAACTATTCTACAAACGGTTGCTTCACTGACGCCACACAAATCACCAGTTTCCTGATGAAAAGTTCCAGTTGCCAAAAACCTGAAAGTGAGCAAAACGTGGTGCGAAGTGGGTAAAGGTCTTCCTCTTTGAGACGAGGAGGAAAGGCTAGGCTCAAGTAGATAATATATGCAATGCATTTTTTTTGTACATTCTAAAGCGGTCTCAAAGTTATTTCATCATAGTAATTTAATGGATTAAATGCTGCCCACAAAAGTCCATGCTGCCTCACAAACAGTTGGATTTAAACAGAGGTTAATTAAACATGCCTCCTTGAAGAATTCATTTAAGATTCAATTTAGTCCTAGAGTAGTTCTAATCCTCCCCCTTGCAACCAGTTTAGTTTAATCCAGAACAAGCTAAATACAGGATTATGAGTGACTATGATGAGTCTGTACAGGTCGCTTAGAGTTAGAACAGCCTAAACGAGCATTTTAGTCTGGGATTAGGTTTAAACCTTGACTGTGAAACCGCCCCTAGATGTGATGTGTTCTTATTTTACATTCCAGGATGTAATTAAAGTTTAAGATCACAAATGTTTTCAATCATATAATCTCACAATTTTTCTTGAATTAAATATATAAGAATGATATCAAATATATTTAAGTAATTTATTCAATATCTTATTATGGTTTAACTGGTGTATTTTCTGTTACATAGCATGTGTAACACAGATACAATGTAAGCTAAACTAACTAAACTATTCTTTTTGATGTTCTGTGAATTTTGGTGTCCGTTTTGTTTGTTTTTACAATAAATCTTAATTGCACTACAAAAAAATTTCTGTGTATATTCTTTGTATATTTACTGCAGTTATTCATGTAAACCAGTAGTCTGAGACATTGTTTACAGCTTAAAAGGGTGTTACGTCAAATTTGGTGGTGATTAATGTTTTTTGTGTTGTAAGAGCTGTTAAAACAGACTGGTGTTCCCAGTCAAATTTGACCAAAGTAAGGGGGGAGAAACGAACACAATACGAGGGTTAAAGCCTCTAACTGTGCTTCTCAGACAGGTGACATGTATCTGTCAGTGTGTTTGATCATTATTAGTATAATTATTAACTATTTATATTAAAAGTCGTCCTCAGCAGAGGACATGTTCACAGCTCTGATAGGAAGTCTGGCTAAACTGCACCATGAGCCTCGGCTATCATCAGTGTGTTTGCTGCTACCAGAAAACTTCACTTTATTACAAACTCATCAACAGCAGAAGGTTGTTTTTACACGGAGTCCCTGAACAAACACGTGGGCCATTTGGAAAACAGCTTTTGATGAAGCTCTGGTGCATTTTAAATCATTTTAGGGGAGAAATGAGTGTGAAAAGCCGCTGAGCAGTGCTGACCACGGCGGTGAATATGTGAGGTTTGGAGGCTCTACAAACAAAATGCAGAGAGCATCAGAGCTCCTCGTGACTTCAACATGAAGAGACACAAGTCTGCTGTCGGTCCCTTCGCTGTCAGCCTTCAGCACTTCTCCTACATTTAGTTTTAAGGCTTTTACCAGTGCAGAGAAAACACAAGTGGCCCGGCTTTCAGACTGCACAGAGGAGCAGCGAGCCGGCTGAGTCTCCACGGCTCTCATGGTGTGTTTAAGTGCAGCCTCCTGCTCCGGGCTCTTCAACAGTCAGACTCTCGTGTTATCGTGAGGACAACAAGTTGAGCAGAAAATGACAGAAGTAGCTCCAGCCGCCGCTCCGGCCAAAGCAGCCAAGAAGAAGGTTTCCAAGCCGAAGACAGCCGGCCCCAGCGTCCGCGACCTCATCGTTCAAACTGTGGCCGCATCCAAGGAGAGGAGCGGCGTGTCTGCGGCCGCCGTCAAGAAGGCTCTGGCTGCCGGAGGCTACGATGTGGACAAGAACAAGTCCCGCGTCAAGAC